>NC_088308.1:16768712-17071742 GCF_910592395.1 Lineus longissimus | reverse complement strand
GGAAAGACAACCATACCAGGATGATGATTAACATACTGTGTCTTGGATATCTTTGAAAGAGTGCTGGTGCTGCGAGTTTAAGATTGTGTTTGAAATTATATCCGATCGCGAAATACAATGATACATCAATGGCTCTGTAATGTCATGGGTCAAATAGACAATTCTGAATTCCAGCGCAGTTCAAATTTAAGATCTTGAAATATTTATTTCGCTTCTTAAGGTGTTGAGATTAAGATTGTCACTGTGGGACTCCGATATAATGTCTTTTTGGACTTATTAAAGTATTATCAAATTCATTTAAAGATTAGTTTTGATACGAGGAATACGCGAAATGCCTTGGTTATCTAACCATGCAAGAGCGAATTATCGCGGAATGTCATCCGTCCACTTTTTGTGTCCGACTGAGCCAGGTTTAGGGGACCGTTCCTATATTTCGTAGCCAATCTGCGCGCTTTAATCACCGTTAAGTAGAAATCAACAACGGTTTTTTGGGTTTTAATTTTACCAAACTCAGCAAAAATATGCCCTCGTAGGTTTTTCAGCGAAATTACAACCCCTATGCGTCTTTTGAGATTATTAAGAACCTTTCAGGTTTTTTAAAATTCGCTGATAAGGTGCTAAGGGTGCGTATTTGTGTTGTCCGAGGAAAAAATTCAAAGGTTTTCAAAATCTCAGAAACCTTCATTTCCAAGAGGATTCTTTCATCAACGGACTCGACGCACTGTAATTGGATGGTATTAAAGACACATGGTACCAATATTTTCTTGATGGTACCCACTGACAACTTTTTTGAACAATAAAATGGCACGTGCAAAATTTTGTGCTCTAAGTTCTCCCCAGATATAGCTGTATCGTACGGTTCAATTTGCAAGCGGAATCTGCGCAAAATCAAGCTCTCTGAGTGACAGGCGCGATGAAGCTGAAACAAGCATCACAATGAACACGACACATTCCTTTAATTCAACATTTCGTTTATTGATCCCTGAGGCATATATTTAGGATATCTTGATTAAGATATTTCCTAAGCAGGATTCGTTGCTTTACAATTGGTTTTCTATTTAAACGATAACCATTCCATCACCAAACCATTCTAAATTGTGTCTTGTTCGATAAGAATACGCCAGCTGAGACGCCACGTTGTTATCATGAAGTACAGTGTTTTGCTCGTCCTCCTTCTCGGAGTTGGTAAGTTGATATGAATTCCCGATTAAGTAGGTTTAAAGGGACTTAATTTTAAATCAAGGGCCAAGAACAAGAACTATACTTGAACTCAAGAAGGTGTCACCAGTCAGGCAAGGATCACGAAACGGCGATTTTCGCCAAAACGAGAGCTATTTTGCTTGGACACCCGCCAATTCGACAACCGGTAACGCCTAGTCATGGCTCCTGACCGCATTCTCGCTAAAGCCCGCTTCATTTCTAAAAATGAAATATAGATTTGCGCAAAGAAAATCGCAGCGCACACCTGCACATGTCCTTGTTGTTTCAGACGATGAGTTCCCAATTATTCTCTGTCGGTCACTTAGTTGGTCTAACACCAGAGACGGGTTGTTAGAAACTATACCGTTTTCGATAAAGAGTCGTCAAATTCCTTATCGCTATCAATTATACACAAGGTTGAATTTGTCCCTACTAGATCTAGCTATTGATGTGAAACTCTCGGTATATCTATGTGTACGTTATTTGCGCAGAATGAAATGAGATTTAAAGATTATTTCTAATCCCGTCCAAACTGGAGAGAAATTGTTTTGCTAATGCTATATGATATGCGCACTGTACTGCGTTTTCGAAAGAAGGAATCGAGACACATGTGGTTTCTTGTCGTTTTTTAAAGCAAAAAATAACAACACGCGCTTCCATCTAGGCCTATCATAAAGGAATAAACATAAATGTCTGATGTCGTATTTCAAATTGCAGCTAATACCCTATCGATAAGTTCCGGCCACAAACGAGTCCGTCGAGAAGGTAAGTTTAAATAAAGCTATTTGATTGGCACTTCAGAACTGGGTACGACGACCGCGAACGCCACATAGCGGCAAAAACAGCTGGCTAAGCTAAAACTCTAATGCGGGCACATCTGTTCGAGAATATTCGATTCGAGTGTGTATAGATCTCATGCACTCGGTCGTTTGGCTGGACATTGGGTTGGCAACATTAAGTGGTCCCTGGTCATCATGAAGTTGCTCCGGCTTGACCTTTTGTTTAGAGTTTTTATGACATAATGAGTACGTCTTAGAGATCGGCGATGCTAGAGTATGTTCGGAGACACTAAGCAGTGCTTCTTTTTCAGAGAGCCATTCGGCGATAACAACGACCCCCGCATCCCCAACACTTGGAACATTCGCCGGTGAGTTCTTCGTTGTCGGTCATTTTTTTAACGTTGATTGCCAGTGCAACATCTGCCAGTGTCACCATATTTCAGTGTTCCCCTAATGTTGCCTATTTAGAGATAACCGAAAATCAAGCATTCGAAGCCTGATATATTGTGGGGGAAACACTCGAACACAGAAACACTCACAGATTTAAACCGGCGTAACGTTTTATTTCTTCCCCCTATTTCTGTGTTCCAGTACAATGGCTGGAAAGACCATGACTTTTATCGTCAAATTTGTTTTGCGAGGTCTCTTGAGGTCATTTAGGTTAAAAGGTCAAGGTCATTTTAGGCAATAATGAACCCGCTTTCACAGAAGAATAGCTTCCACTTTTGGTGAGAATGTTTCCACCTGAGGTGAAATATAGTTTCGCCCTCAGGGGAGAATGGTGTTTCATTCCATTTCGGCGGATTACAAAATGTCGGTCGGTTTTTCCACGACTTTTCATTTTCGTGAATCGAGGCTTTTGGTAAAATAACATGCCCGCGAAAATTTGGCGGTTGACAGTTACACTGAAATTGATACCATTTCTATTCCCAGGGAAGTGTCTTGTTTGTCCGCTTGGTGAGCCACCATGTAATTCTCCCGTAGCCCAAACAATCAAGGTAAGTATTGCAACGGACGCCACGTGGGTATTCCAGAAATGGGGCGCTGAGTGTCCGAAATAGTGATGTCATAAGGGGAAACTAGGCCTTATGGTGGAGGGACAAAGGAGATAGTCATGGTTGACCAACACACTTGAATGCCTTTAATGACGGACAAGGGGGAAAAAGTTAGTTCCAATGCAAGCCACCAATTTCGGGAAGCATGTATACTTCTATCGCTTTTTTATGAGTGAAGTTTATACCTTTAGAATAAGATATCGGTTGTCACTCACATTCTGAAAACAATAGCCATGTTTACAGGAATCTTGTCCTTTTTATTTGGCACCAATAAGCCAATGATGGAATGATATCATCATCCAGAGGCGATGATAGAATGACTTGGCCATCCCAAAAGGGAAAATGTAATTATCATCGAACATTGGCCAGATAAGAAAGTCAGGAAGTGATAAGAATTAGACGTTTGTGCTCAACACTGGTCGGCAAAAGTAAGAAAGCAATATATGCATTGTTTTCCCTTGTTTGTAGGACCCTTATTACACGTGGCATATCTATGATCATGAAGCAAAGGCAAAAGACCATACCAAGCCGGACGCAAAGGACGAAGACGGATGCAAGAAGGCGTGCGTGGACCAAAAAGGCTGTTTCCAGGCTACCTTTGTCCAAAGTACTTCCTCGTGTCATCTAAATGGTAACTTCATCCACCAAGATATCTGCCAAAAAGGTGAGTTGGGCATGACCGCTAACCAAAAATACTGTCGGGCCTAAGCTCTATCGCCAAACTTCCTTCTTGTGCATGGTCTATAAAGGTTGGCATTATCAAAGATAGGTTTAGGTTGGGGCCGCTGGCATTTACAAACAAATGTTTACTAGGTTGGGTTTGGCATTATCAAAGAAACGTCTAGGTTGGGTTTGGCATTATCAAAGAAAGGGGTGGCATTATCAAAGAAAGGTGTGGGTAGGGGTTAATAGCATCATATTATCCTGTGATCGTGGTATGAGTGTTGTCACTAACCGACGTCATTCCGCGTATGCGTGAATATTTTGCCTGCTTGGAGATTGCCAAAATTATTTCTGTCGATATGAATGAGTCTCATCCGTGTGAAAGAGAAAGTGTCGTCCGGGATGGCGTTACTGCACAGCCTGACTGGCTTTTGTCGACAAGACGAATTACAGGCAATCTAAGTATAAAGTAGATTATGCGGCCCATTGTAAGAGATACTACGAACACGAAAGATACCATTTCCCGCTGCCGTAGATGATTATTAAGTCATGATCGACCGAGCTCATGCATGCAGCTATAGCAGTGTTTAACATTGTCGTTCTTCTTGCAGGAGAAAAGCAAGAAAACAGAGTACCAGGTAAAAATTACATGTGTGAAATGATAGCTGGTGGCTTTGCTTGAAATAGCACTAGAAATGGAGAAACAGAGAGAAAAAACAACACAGCACAGGTTGTGAAAAGACCCGACGACCACCTGCCAAATTTCAAATCGGAAATTAACACTCTTCACCCCCTTGGCTCAAGAGATTACTTGTTTAACTTGGGTCGACCTGCAACCACACTACCGACATGGATTTCGTGTTTATACATGTACTGACATGTCTTCGCTTGCAGAAGTAAATATCCCCGTCCTTTAGTGTTTTTGAGCGAAAATTCCTGGTGCAGAGTTCTACTGATTTTGGACCACCACAGTAGTAACTATAGAAATAACTGTTCGCAAGGAATCTGCAGACGCAAAAGTGAAAGGGTTTACATAACATGATTGAACTCTCATTTTGCTTTGAGTTTTAGTTGAATGGTGGCTTGTCAAATACAAGTACATTTGTATACTATCCGGTCAGAATTTGTAAACGCGTTCAACCATTCTCTATTTCAGAAAAAAGCTGTGTGCAAGAGAAAGTCAAATGCGAATCGAAGATAGCACCAATTGTTGCGTATGTTGGTCATGAGGAGTCGACCCCTCAGCAGGATATGCAGGAATGTCAGAATCTGGCGATTTCTGACAAAAATCAGCATAAGGACTGTGAGACGGAACGCTGCAATGCCGTTAAGGTGACAGGCAAGAAGTGTGAGATCCTGATAGACGCAAAGTGTACCTTCGGTGGTAATGGCAATTGGTCCCACTTGGTGATTGGTAAGTAGATACATGAACACGAAAAATAAAAATTCGAGGTCAAATGATATTTTCTTAAAGATTATATATACAGCAGATCGGATGGGGTCATTCCGCATTAATATGTACGTGTAGATGTACGCTTACGAGCTACTATATCATGTCAACATTTTATTCACCCCAACAGTAATTATGAGCCACCAAGTATGCAAAAATATGTGTCATATCGCTTTGTAAATTTCCATTTGTAGGCATGATGGAGGTGACAAAAGGGTACATCATGAAAACGGACAATTCCGCTCAAGATGGCGATCAATGTGCTGAAAAATGCCGCGAGAGTGACGATGCTGCTGTGAACTATTGCAGCGGAGGAATGATGTACGTTCACGACAAATGCTACTACCTGAGCGTGAAAGCCACTTCTGATCTGTTCGTTCGATGGCACAAATGCCCAAGGTATAAAAGGTAAGAATATATCACTGAATTCATCAAATTGTTGCCTCGTCTGATGTCGTACTCGATGAAATTGGCCTTGTTGGTCCTTCACGCTAAATCTGATTGTTCACTTAGGAACTTAGACGTAATGTTCGAGTTAACAGCTGAAAAATAATTACAAATATATTTTCAATAGATTTCTGATTCTAAATTAGTTGATTGAGTGAGTTGTCAAATTGACAAACTACTTTACAGTAATCAAGAATGATTTCAATTTCAAAAGTGACGGGTGCATCGCAATCCCGATATTTTCGAGTTATTTTCTCATTGCGTTGATTCGCTTGACGCGGCTTGGTTCCACTTCGTTGTCGGGCCGTCGTGATCACCTTGGTCTTCAGGCCGTCACTTCACCCGCCCCGCCGCGTTGATGAGCACGGCCAGATTCTCTGATGAACGTGTAACAGAACCACCAAGGATTAGTATTTTTTGAGTGCGCCTTACGCTTATGATCAGTTGTGGCAATCAATTAGATCTTAATAACTAATTTAACTTATTCCAGTGACGACCTGACAAAGAAGAACAGTGAGTAAATGGGAGCCTCATGTGATACATCAGATATCCATTACCCCCACTGGAGTGGTGTGACTACAGAAGGATAGATGAACTATGCAATTTAGAAATCATTCTTGGACATACATATAGGCTGGCTAGTACTTTCAGCAGTCTCAGACCGGTTCTCGATAGTTGAAGCCATATACATGTACACCGAACTTCCAGCGGTATTGCCACCGTAACCTCCACCCATGTATACCGACGCGCGTTGTCTTGAAGCTGAGTTATGTCAATACATTAAGGGTCAAGACGGTTATTAAAGCTACATGTAGGCCTACATTTGTAGATATTAAGCACATGGTCGTTCAGTTCAATGACAGAAAGACATTGGGTGAGATGAGTAAAGACTAGCAAATGCTTTTATCTAAAACTCCATGTACATTTACACTAGGCCTTTCTGTACAAAATTGAAGTAAAAGCATTTGCTCGATTTCATTCATATCAGCATACCGAGTTGTCCAATGATCTAGACCTTATGTTTTGGCTGCGTAGTAATTTCGTAATTGATCAGCAGGCCTCTGATCGGTGAAACGACTAGAGTATTACCAAGGCTACAAGGATGGGTTTACATGGAGTTACATGGACTTTACGTTGTTACTTTACGGTTTTCACACGGCATTCGTGACATCAAGAACGAAAAAGTCATTTCCAACAAGCGTCACATATTCCACTTTTCCCCCTCCTTTTATGCAATGTCTATTCCCATGATTTATCTTTAAATGACATTGTCATGTATTTAAGTTAGTTGCATGGCATTGTCAGACGCATTGTCGTATCGATACTTACTATCAAAACATGCATTTTCATCCATTTCTGTCGGTCGTGTTGTATTCGTGGTATTCGAATGAAAAAATTACCGTACATGTTTGTATATTTAGGGCTGAATACCATGATCACATTGTTAGCTAGTGTCCGTGCCATGATGATATAGAAAGGCCATAAATAACACCAAGAAGCCATACACTCTTAGAAATAAAGCTTTTTGGCTGAGGTTTTTTGGTCAACACAAAATGAATTAAGCTACCCGTAGACGCTTTTCAGCGAAACGAAAAAGCCTTTCAGAATTTTAAAAACCATCGTTTTTTCCATTTTACAGAAATCTCCACAGGCGTGTTGCACATTTCTGTTGGCCGAAAACCTTTAAAGTTCTTTTCAAAAGTTCAAAAACCTTTATTTTTATGAGTGTACTTATTGACCTAAGTGTGTCCAATGAAGATCATACTCTGAATGATTTCTACATGTTAAGCACCTCATGTTTGGTTTGGTTTTGTGCACACACCAAAGCTATATTACATGTACTTGTGATTGGACGAATAATCGCGTGCCTCACCTTAGCTTTCCATGACGCCTAATACCACATCTCTACATTTCGTGGCAGTTATTAGAGTTTCATGTTCAGATAGATTTAAAATATGGTGTTTTGCTTGACAGATGGGGTGTAAAGAATATTTAGTATTACAGAAATGGCGAATAAAATCTTACTTGTGATTGGACGAATAATCGCGTGCCTCACCTTAGCTTTCCATGACGCCTAATACCACATCTGTACATTTCATGGCAGTTATTAGAGTTTCATGTTCAGGAAGATTTAAAATATGGTGTTTTGCTTGACAGATGGGGTGTAAAGAATATTTAGTATTACAGAAATGGCGAATAAAATCTTACTTGTGATTGGACGAATAATCGCGTGCCTCGCCTTAGCTTTCCATGACGCCTAATACCACATCTGTACATTTCATGGCAGTTATTAGAGTTTCATGTTCAGGAAGATTTAAAATATGGTGTTTTGCTTGACAGATATAAAATATGGGGTGTAAAGAATATTTCGTATTACAGAAATGGCGAATAAAATCTTACTTGGGCATCAGTTGAGGGGACAATATAGACAGCAGCTAGGCAGGCAAGATAAAGTTACACAAAGTCGCCAATAGGGGTCTCTCACACCTCACAGTACGTCGAAATGATTCACGCTTGTACAAGGAATATACTTAGAGCTGAGTCTGACATGACCAAGGGCCCTTACTGTATATACTAGTCACTTGAATATGGCCAAATTAGCCCCTCTGCTCCTGCCTATAGTCCCCTTTAAGTACAGATATTGGGGCCTGTATTTTACTTTACAACATGTCTGTGAAAACCAGGTGTTATTTTAGAATAAAAATAAGAAGTGCTCTCTGTGATGAGATTGAAATGTCTTAAAAACTTTCTCCTGAACAATTTACCTTGATGGAGTTCGGTCTTTTGTAATCGTTGATTCAATCTCCGCCCTTTGAGTCAAAATGTCAGTTCCATTTTTGTGTCGATTATTTTGTTGAAGGAGGGTGTGGTATAGCGTGACTGGGCGTGGTGGTGAACGAAGAAGCGAGACCATTTTTGTAATCGTTGAAGTTAAATTAAAGTCTTATACACATACTTCTGTGTTATGTTGCTGATAAACTTCGGACCTAAGGATTCGTAGGACTCTCTCCGATGGCGTCATCACCATAACATAATATTACTCTATATATTTTGTGATATGAAGTCGTTTTGTAAAAGATTCAGGCGAGTATACTTTAATCGGAAATCTACATGACATGATCTGACGTTCAAAGCCTACTACCAACATCCGATTCCGCCAAGCATCATTCTGGTTGTTAGTATTATCAACATTGTTGATCATAAACTGACAGTTTCGGAGACCAGGTATAGAATACTCAGTGTAAAGTAGGTAATAAATAGAACACTGAAACTGCACATCCCTTCAGAAATTAAGCCGTTCTTTGACTAATATGAAGGGCTCGCGAGATTGATCGATCGATGCCTTATCAGGTTCAGATCTTATCGGCAAATGTAAGAAAAAAAAGACATACTTTAAAGGATTTTATTGTTGCTTACAGTAGATACTACAGAATAATCATCAATCAAGCGATTCACTGAGAAGAAACCGAGGAAGGTCCATTCAAAATATCGGAGCCATTGGTCCGTTCTCGTGCGTTTATCCATGGTAAATCATGTGTGGTAAATGTATTTAGCCAAATAATGAACACTCCCTAACCGGTAGTGGTAAACCTCGTTCCCGATGTCCAATTGCATGCATTCCATCGTGTTTCTGAATAGTCATAGAAATAGGTAGCAACGAGTGCAATGGGGAGTGACCATTATTTTTGCCCCCCCCCCATCTTGTCATCCTAATATAAACTTGGGGCTAACACGGCCACAGGATAGCCGTAACTCCATATCGTGGATGGTGTAATGCTTGCTCATGGGTTCGATTCTTGGGATTAACTCCTCAAATACGTAAGCCATGGGTTTGAATCTAGATATTTACTCCTCAATCAGTGTGATGGTGTAGTGCGTTGGTCATAGGCACAATTCGTGATAGTTACTCCTCAATGGGGTGGTGTAGTGCTTCGGTCATGGGTTAAATTTTGAGATTTACTCTTTGGTGTGGTGCGGGTCTCAGCTTACCTCAATATGTAACATACCTTCCATTCGTCGCGCTGGCGCCACCTATCCATCACCATGAACTTAGCCAAACTCATATTCCAAACTAACCTAATGTGACAATATAATTGTCCCTTTAACTGCCAGTGAATCAGCTGTGACTAAAAATAGTATTCCATCGCCTCGGCCGCCAGTCCATATAAAACCTCATTTGAAACAATTATGTGTACTGGAGTTCGGCTTACTGTATTTAGCGCAATATTACGCCTATTTAGCGCAATATTACGCCTCGGGAGCAATCATTATTTTCTGACACTAAAAAATACAATGGAACAAGGGTAGATATCAGTTATCGTATCATCTCAGAGATGGGGCGCCTATTGATCTACTATTATATACTAGTAGTAGTACATGGTGTGGTGGCGGTGACCTATAAGCTTGAATATCATGTCTTTTTTGCTTTGGGATAATAAAGATTACCTTAAAGAGACAATATAGGCAGCAAGATAAAGTTACACAAAGTCGCCAAAAGGGTTCTCTCACATCTCACGCTTGTGTAAGGAATATATTTAGTGCTGAATCGGACATGGCCCAGCGCCCTCACTGTGCAAAAGTCGCCTGAAGATGGCCAATGTCAGGGGACATTTTCTACTTCTACACCCGGTCGGCCTGTGGCATTGCAGTGGCAATGGCTACACTAGGCCTACATTGTACATCATCATGATCATGTATAGCGTCTTCCCACTGGCACTGTACCGCCGGGCTGGAACACACGCCGACATGCATGACATGCTGCCATGCGAGTGACTGAACTCATTGACATTGATTGAACAGAGCACGAAAGTGTGTCTTTCACGGAAGAAAATCGCCTATCAAACCTATCCAATCATTCCGGGGATGACACATATCAGGTTTATCAGGTCAAAATCTACTTACATCACTGAATGCAGACAAAAATCAACACTATTACGTTAACGTACGATACACCACCCTGTGTACTGTACAGTTTGGGACGGGTGCCAGTTGGCTGGTCGGGGAACTAAGTCTACCTACCACCCTGCCATCTTACGACGATTATGGAACCAAGGTAAACACAAACTCACACTCGCGAAAGTTGTCGACCTAACAGTACCCGTACTTCAGTTTTTTGTTATTGGATTAGTAGTGTTAGTATACATCGAAAATATCGGAGCTACAGGTCCGTCCTCGAACGTTTATCCATGGTAAATCATCATGTGTGGGTAAATGTATTAAACCAAATAATGAACACTCCTAGTTGATCTCGTGCCTTATGTCCAATTACATGCATTTCATCGTGTTTCTCAATAGGCAGAGAAATAGGTACCACATTTTGGGTTTTCCCCATTCATTGCGCTAAGCGTAATGATTGCGCTAAATACAGTAAGCCCTGGAGTTCTATGTCATGGCTTGTATATGCTAGAGTTATGAGTGCTAGCTTAATCGACTCCAGCTTGCGTTTGGCCTATTTTGCAATGCTAACTCCCCATGTAATCAGGATGCTAGGATGACCAGGCTGTGTATTGAAAATAGTAAAATACACCTAGGGACCGTTGCGATCGTTGCGTTGCGTTGCGTTCTTTGCGCAAAGTCCAGTAAGCCGTATGATGAATCCAATTATCACTTAATCGGGACTTAATCAAGCACAACCCAGGCCCTGTAGACACCATTGACCTTATGTTTCCCAATTTGACCTCGCTGCTGCCCCAAATCACTGATCACACACATATAGGCCTACTCTAGACTCTCCGATCTAACACCGGTTCATTATCTCGGGGCATGACCACCCCCAGCACAATACGCATTGGACAGGCGAAGGCCCCTTCATACCTGATTGGCTGATCGGACGGTCTTAGATCGGTGAGTCTAGAGTATCATATCATATCAATATCGGCGTCGTAATCCTATACTGGAGTTTTGCCGGGGGTATATGGAGTTCACTAGGCTACTGTCCACCAATGTGGGATCTTTTTCTTGCCCTGGCATAGACACTCAGGTACAAGGGACCAGGGCTTTTAGTCTCATCCGACAGACCCTCGAGTATTTCATACGTTAAACTCATGCATGCATAACCCGTATTATTTGGCCTTTACTTGTCTCACAACGCTTTATTTTGTGGTCAACCGAATCATTTTTAGCCCGCTATCATTTCCGATTTCACATTTTAGCAGTCTCCCATTGCCACTTCCGGACCAACTCAGTAAGTATCGTATTGAGCACATTTCCTATACATTTAATGCACACAAATAATGACCGCACATACATGTAATGTACATAAATTAATTCTTTTCAGACCTGTTTTCCTGTACGTCATCCGATATTATCGATAACCAATTAAAGGATTTTACATGGATCTTTAAATGTGAAGAAGGGATGATAAGTGGACAAGAAGGGAGCGCAATGACCCCCTGGAATAACGTTGCGATGTTCTTACTCTTTTCCTAAGGGTCCTTACGCTTCCACTTCAAACGTTACACTTTTGGAGATTTTTCTCGGCATAAAATACTTGCGGCGATGTTCGTCAGACAATAGCATTCCGCGAAGATGACGTCACTGCAGCTGCTGCCCTCTATTTCCCCATCGCTGAAAAACAGGCAATGTCGGACAAACATGCGGTTTCGTAATGAATTCAGGCTTTCTAACTAGGGCAGTTAGATTCAATCTGGCACATGTCCGAGTGTTGGAAATACTACATAATTGTTCTGAATATTTCTCTCTCTGACTCTATGGTATCATTCATGCTAAAAACAATGCAGGGTCAAAGATAATTGACTTTGAAATAAGCTCAAATGCGCAGAAATAAGTGTCGATGTCCGACTGTCACGTGACTAAAACGTCATCAATATCTTATGCAAATGACCTTGTGAGCTATAAATAGTAACTTCGCGGAATGCTATTACGCCGATAGTTCGACTTGTCAAACGAGGAGAAGCGCGGTTTGTTCATACCTCTGTCAACATTGGAGACAGTTTTTCCATACCGACATCGCCGCCATCAATCGAGGAAGCTTTGTCTTTATTTGCAGACAACATGGGTGATATTGATGGTGGTTGGGCATGGATTGTCCTCGTTGGGTGCACCGTCATGACTACCATCATGGCAGGGACAGACAAATGCTTCGGCTTGATTTATCTAGAGATGCTGGAGGTGTTCGATGACAAAGCCGCCACCACTGCATGGGTGACCGCACTGGCCATTACGATTCGATCGATGCTTGGTAAGTTGCATACAGGGACCTGACACGTAATGGAAATTACCTTACTGCGGTGGTGATACAAATTATTTCATCATGGTATCGGGCCACAATAGATTCGTCGGAAATTTCTATGAAAATAATTTTAAAGGGGTCAGATTCATTCCTATCAGGTCCTTTCGCTCCTTAATTCCAGTAGCCACCTCTGGCGGCGAGAGGAGTTCAGTCGAACACTGGTTAATTATATTGTTCATACATGTTCCAAGAATGGGTTTTTAAAAGTTGAAAATTGAATCGTAACAATCATTTACAGACAATAAAAAAGAAGGCTTTTGTGCGGTAAAGTCGCAAATGCGATGAGATGACCGAAGAATGATGATGATTCAAACATGTATGGTGGTGATACCGTTACAACGAATTCATGAACTAATGCATATTTCTTAAGGTCCGGTGGTGAGTGTCCTCTGTTCTCGCTTTGGGTGCCGCGCAGTAGCCATCGCTGGGGGCCTCATCACCAGCACTGGTATGATTCTCAGCGCATTCCGATTCAGCCTAGCTTACATGTTTTTCACCTTTGGAATCTGCACAGGTAAATATCTAGGAAGTGACTATTTGGCAAGCCCGGCTCACCAAACAGCTTTTTTTTCTGCCCTAGATGGAGAGCCGAACTCATGCATATTCAACCATCCAGGAGCTCATTATCATTCGTGGCAACACGGTCAGCAACACTGGAGTTACAGTGAAACGCCTTTAGAAATGCACACTAATGCATTTAACATGCTTATCAGTTAAATCACGTTTATGACTTTTTTTGTAAATCCATACAGTCATGTACATGTACATGCTTCTTCATGGATTATTGACCAAAACCCGAGTTTAGTAACAGAATTTGAATCGAGAGCGGGAAGTCGGCCATTGTTGAATATGCGCATATAAATTCGAATATGACGTCACTGCTCTCTTATTGGCCAACATGTTGTAACCTCTCCGGCTCGCCAAAGAGGGTAGTATTTTTGCCCTGTTTGGCAAGCCCGGCTTGCCGAACAGGGTGGCTTTTTAGTGCTGTTTGGCAAGCGGCTCTCCAAACAGGACAAAAAAAGATGCCTGTTCGGCGAGCGGCTTGCCAAATAGACCCGGTGTAACATCTGTGGTTGTTTCCCATGTGTCAGTGTTTCCAAACAATAGGCAGCTAGAGAGACCACGACTTTTCAATAGGGGGGATACACAGAAAAACTTGTCAATCTATTTTTGAGCGTTCCCAAACAATGAGGGGAAACACTCAAAAACAGAAACACTCAAAAACATTACACCTGCCAAATATCTATCATTTGCTTGATAAACTGGATTACACGTTGTTTCTTCTTATTCCTCTTTTATACCCGTAGGGCCTACATGTAACTGCAAATTAGGCATTCTCTAATGCAGACATGATATTAAAGGATATTCCCTCTGCTAGTATTGGCATTCATGTTGACACGGATCCGTTACTTGATGTTGATCACCATGTGTCGTACATCGGGTTGTCCGACCATTATTGGCGACAGCTTTCCGATGCCGAATTTTCGGCAACTCGCGGGATCCGTGCATGACAGGCTATTATAATTGTCATTTCTGGTGCCAATTTTTGTATCTAATGCAGAAGAGAGGCTTTACTCGTAATATTTCTATTGTCCCCATTTTTTTACACCCTCTTCTAATAGAATTTAATGATCAATTTCAGGCGTCGGCACCGCCCTTTTGCAGACAGCAATATACATCAACATTGCTCAGCACTTCAAAAAGAAGGTCACGCTTGCTCTGTGCATAAACAGTGGAGGAGGGGGAATCGGCGCCATGATCGCGCCACTAGTCTTCATTCTTTTCCTTGATAAGTATGGATTCAGTGGTACGATGCTTTTATTTGGCGGCATCATGGCGCATCTCATCCCTGCAGGCGCCCTCTCTCGATCACAGACGAAGACAAATGTCTTGAGAGATGACATCATTGCTGATGCCAGTGTAACCGTAGAAGGTGAAAGTGATGATGATGATGATGCAGAAAAAATTGATGCAAGCGTAAAATCATTATTTGACCAGACCATCTCACCTCCAACCCAACAGTCTACGTCAATCGACAATTCAACGGCCTCGGCAATTTACGTGAGAGTGGAAAGAAGTTGGACAATTGCTAATAACGAAGACATCGGTGATGAAAGAGGACCTTTGAAAAAAGCAGCCTATTCCCAACCGAAGGGAAAATATATGTCAGGACGTTCCTGCTGTGCAGGTATTTCGGACCATCTTGCACTATTAAAACAACCCGGGTATGTTATGCGGAGTTCGGCGGGCATTATGATCGGAGTTGCTTTTTACATACCATATATATTTCTTCCTGCCTTGGCCGAGGAACGAGGAGTATCCGAATCTGACATTGGCATTCTTCTAACCGTGCTGGGATCCGTTGATTTGGTTGTTAAAATACCGACAGCTCTTTTGCTGGATAGAAAGACGTTCCGCCCTTTCAGGCAACACGTGTGGGGAGCCTGCACAGTTGTTTGGTCCATGCTGGTCGTGCTTCTTCAGTTCACCAGGACCTTTATTGAACTGTCAACAGTAGCTGTTCTGTTCACGGTTATCATGTCCATTTATATATCACTCACAATTTGTGTCATTGGGGATGTTGTCGGAAAAGAACGACAACCTGCGGCCATTGGCCTTTTTCTACTTTTCAGTGGGATTTCAACCACAGCATCACCATTCATAATAGGTAAGAGCAAATAATGGGCAGCATGCCCAGTGGTTATCAATTGGCTTTTGTGTGCACTCATAGGACAGTGCCCCAGTATTATGTTGATGTTATCTGTTATCTGAACTAATTTTTTAGTGAGTTCATGACCCAGAAAATGAGTCCGCTCCGAGAGAGTTTGACCTTGACATTCTAAAACGTGCTGTTGTTGGGAGAATCGATGACTTCCACAATTCGTTCGCTACAAACATGTGTAACCCGTAGGCTCTCCGTTGGTATGGAGTGTCACGGCCGACGCGTGGCCAATCTCCAAAATGAGTGTGACAAAAACGCGCCCGTTATTGTATGAACAATAGGGCCTACTTACAATAACATTAACGATACCAACCAAACTGCCCAAGCTCCTAATACTTTTGATGAGAACTATAGGTTTCATTCGCAATTTCTGTCTTTGCAACTGTTCTGAACATCCCGTGCAACGAATATAACATAGCGTATGCCACAAAGACGCGTGTATCAGGGTTAATATTTCTATTAAATGTTGCCTCTTTATATTTTTAGGAACAATGAAGGATCTCACTGGTTCTTATGATACAGCATTCTACCTTGGAGCAACTGGCGTTGTTGGGGGACTTCTACATTTCGTGCAGTACTTCTGTCTTCCTATTACTAAGAAAGAAGATGAAGACGAACACCGTGAACCCGAGGGAATGCGGGCGGAGACGACTGGACTTAATAGCATCGAAGCTTTAAGTCAAGAAGAAACTAACTATTCAGAGTAGACAAGAAAAAGGCGTCACTTTGGATAGACAACCAAAAAGCTTCAATGCAGACTATAGACGAGAAAACAAATTCCAAACGTGATAAATATATTTTTTTCACTTCCAGCGGGAAAAAACCTTTTTACCAAAAATTGCTTCAAAACTGTCTGTCTCTAAATCCAAGCTTGATGCAGGTCCAGTTACATAATCGGTCCTTCATTAAAATTATTAAACCCAGCATTTTCAATATTGCTATAATACGACCCATAACCTATTCTAACGACAGTTATTTTTTGAATCGTAACGGTTTGTTATTAAATTACCTGTGCATTGGTACATGTATATGTGCATTTTTTGGTAATAAATATTGTCTCCCGATATCGCATTTACGTATATCTTATTTAATACAGCTGACGACAGTGTGCCACAGCCTTCAAAATAGGTTTTTAAGACGGACACATCACCTTTTTTCACGGCAATAATTTGGAAATCATTAACACGTGATTTCGTCCAAATTATGAAACGTGTACTTACATGTAACTCGCCCTAGCAAGTAACCCTCAATCTGTTAACTATCCCCATCAATCATATCTGAAATCTTAAGCATCATCGATCTCACCTCATTCATCAAGGCTCACTCTGGCGTGTTGATAGGGTCATTCAACATGAGGTAATCCCCCACCACGGAATAAAGCCTAGGGGAATGAGCACTGTGCCCTGTGCACCAGTAGCTCTTTCAGTAAGTAAGCCTAATCGGTTTTGACCATGACCTGATCAACCGTTCGAAGCAGACGCCGAAGTGGCGACTGGTTTTTTCTAAGTATCCTTAGATAATGGGGAATAAAACGTCTGCTTTCTGCTTATCTATCTTCAATTGCTAGGTTAAATTGAAAATTGCAAGATTACATGTACTATAAGGTTTTATAGCGAATACATTTTCGCCACGAATTTCCAACAATGCCGATAACTTAGCAAATATCTTTCGGCGCGCAGGGAGCTGGATGCGATCGTTTTATCCCCGAATTACATTATTCAAATTTGATAATCTGTTTGATGATGTGAACTCAGTCATAAAGTTTTGGTATTGCAGCATGCCGAATAGTCATAAAAAGTCTTTACTAAAATTCCACGGTGAAAACTTCTTGTTTTTTCCCCCCGACTTCTCTATTCACTGACATTTCAAAAAGGCGCGCTCACCTGCACCCCCATGCTGTTTAGGAAAGCTATGCTCGCTTTATGTGTTGGTTCTAAACCTCTGCAAGTAATCCCCCCGATATCAGTATATCTTGAAGACCCGAAACCAAAGAACGACGATCGGATCCCGTCTTTGGCATCTGTAGTGCGCCGCCAATCTCCCAGCCAGATCAGTTCTTTCTTCCCGGGATTTCTTCATGGTCCGTCCAACAAATGTTGTTTTCCGTTCTTTTTTCGAGATACTGCGTATCTACATGTAGCCTTGTTCATTCGGGCCAGTGTAAAAGTCCCCACAGTCCGCCCTGTAGTACATGTATTGTATTAGTCAGTCATGACGCATTGTTTATGCTTAAAGATCACTTGACCTTATATAGTGAATATAGAGTATGTTATCTGGTGAACTTAACTCAAACCTTAAGATATTGCGTGTGCCGTTTGCTTGACTTGCACGTGGCCACACTCAACGCTCAGCACCTCGGATTAACTTTCAGAACCTGATTCAGAACTCCGCGGCGTTAACTTGAAAATAGGTTTGGCTTTGATTAGTGCAAGCGAAATGAAAACTCTCGTCTGCTGGAGTCAAGAATTAGATTGACGTATCGGGGGGCTCAGGGGAAGAAGTGGAAAGAAGTGATCATGCTGGTTATAAACAGAGCAAGTGGATGTTCCAACTGTTTTGTTTGATCGAGAGAACCAATCTATGAAAATAAAGTTGATCCGTTTAGTTTCAAACAAAAACACAAACGCGTGTTCTACTGGTTGTTTGACGATATTTCCTTGGCTTGAATATCCTGAGACCACGCACAGCGATAAAGTTCGTCTCGAATTAGCCTTGAGAACGGTGTCCCCCGGTAAAGAAACATGTGTAAGAATTTTGTTTTGATCCGAAACGATTTGTTGAACACATAAACTTATCATATGGTGACAGTTCCAGTTAAACACCGACGTCTCTCTTTTCACAGCAATGATAGTGATGATTTGCTATGTTTTTCCACTACAACAATACTTATCATACCTAGCTAGAACTATCGTTGAAGGAAGTAGTTTGGTACATTTTCAGCCCGTGAAATTGCTCATGGGGTGGGAGGGGGGAGGGGATAATTACCATTTAAGGTGACGACGGAGATAACTTTTCTAGAAGCGCACTGCACAAAAACACACATCTATTCTCGAAAGTCACCCCGGAAAGAAACCAGGCGTGAGGAATGTCAATTTGGGGATGGTGTTTTGTCAATGACACATAGCCTGATCAAAAATATATATTTCTTCACGAGCATCAACAACCGATGACTGGAGGACATAAATATATGCATAAGTGCTGATTTATTGTTCTTGATATCAAGAATCTATTTGAACACGGCGTTATCCAAGGTCTTGTGTAAGCACACTGATGCTGGTGTTTGGCAAACCAAGGAATGTCCTCAAGTCAAAGACCCCCCGCAAACCCTGGATCCGCCCGACATGCCTAAAGCTAGCGAGTTCCTTCAAATTTCACGTTTTCACTTGTATATTGCAATGTAGCATTTTTATACTGATGCAAATAGAGAACCGACGCGGCAGAATACCTGATCATTGCTGATACACGCGCGATTAATCAATTGAAAATATCTAAGACAATATTAGTACACACATACCCAGGGGGTGCATCCCTTGCAGGTATACGAAGATAACCAGGCCAAGGGCTTAGCAACTCGATTCAAAGAAATATACATGTAGCAGTTGATTATCGATTATAATATAAATATATCAATATATATAATATATATTGCTTAAAAATGCTTTTCAGGGTTCTGATTGGCCACCTTAGTGATACATGTAGTTAACCCCTTAATATTATGCTTCATCCTTTAAACACAGCCTCTTTGACGAAACTGAGTGCAGAGTTTTCCGTAAAAGATATCGAGAAGTAAAGGTTCATACGATTTGCCGGGAGGTTGAGCCCACGACGACGTCTTGGTTAGTAGGAACGTAGCAGTTTACCCATTGTGCACCTGAAGAATACGTTTGGATTATTCTCTATAGGAGAAGCAACGCCGGGCGGTATCTTCAACGCGAGCTCAGCTTACGGTCCGTTGATAAACTCTTTACCTACATGTAATACTTGTCATGAGCTCTCTAATTAGATGGAACGCGCTTGCCACGTGCGCCTACTGAGACGACCTGCTCGGCTCGAACCCAGACCAACTTACCAGAGATTGTGGTTAATGTAATGGAAACATCGCTTAATTTCCCAAACTCAATGTTGGCAGTGCATTCACCTATACACATATTAACCGAGCGTGTTTACAGACAACATTTCGAAAAATCTTACGCGGCTTGATGGAATTGCTCAGTTTCTTGTCCTTATAAAGCACGAATGGTATTAATCGACAAGGTATACAGCAAGTCACGAATTATTTCTAGTATCTCGAAAATACTATATCCCCATTTTAAAAGCTTCTCGGGTCGGAGATGGCTCTTAAAACTGAAATACCTCTTTTCCGAAGAAATTGGGAGCGCGGATGCGAGCGGTGGTAGAGAGTCCACTCGTTGTTTATCGGAATGCGAGAGATTACTATCTAACCAATGTCTTGAAGCGTCTCTGAAGTCCTTCTTTAAAAACGCAACTACATGCAATTGAAGCAAACGATTGCTGGCTTGTCAATGCGATGTCAGAAGGTGCGCTTTAGCATGTCAGAAGATGCTACCTTTGAAAGGCCCCACCCAGTTACCGATGGAACAATCTGATTGGCTCTAAGAAGCAGCGGAACAAGAAATTGACTTCTCAGCTAGACTTTATTCTCTTGATTACCTGATAAGTGCCAATAATCAGCCGCTCGCAGGTGCTTACAACATTATTGGGATCACCTGCTGAAATACACTTGCTCTCTGTCATCGGATCGTTAGTGAGAATAGACTGATTAACTCTTGAGGATTCAATCCGTTCACCTTTTATAGGACACTAGTTCAAGAATTCTTTTCAATTTTTGTTAACTTTCAACTGTTATCATTCTTCAGGACACCAATTCGAAGATTTTCTGTGGCTCGTAACCTTCATGGAGATATTATAGAGAGGAACTTTTCTGATTATTTAAACCTTCTTGAGGACACCGTTCAAGGATTTTCGTCGATGACAACGGGATAACGTAACACCTTACCCTTCCTGTTTACATGTAAATCGTCCAGGAACAGTTTAGATAAACAGTTAGGACCTTGTTTTATATCATCGGTAGCATTGCAGACGATACTTTTGGAAGCACTTCTGTTTACACCCACTGGGATTTCGATAATACGGATAACTGACTCCTGTAAAACACGTGGTCTTTACATTTCAGTGGAGTAATTCTAAATACCCCTTTTCGTGCCAAGGATGCACACGACTTTTCCCGATATGCCGGGCACATACGGGCTCACCGGACGTCAGCTTGACAGCTTCAACGAATTTCAAACGTACAACTATTCAGACAGTCATATGGACAGATTCAGTGGCCTTCCGAACAGTGAGAGTCCGGTCACATCCACGAACTCGTACGTATACAACTATTCAGACGATTGTGAGAGCAGTAACGCCTCAATGTCACCAAATGGTGACAATCGTGCATTTGCTTCCCAAAATGGCCACCTAAATGTAGGGCAATACGATGAAGCAGAAAGGAGCTACATAAATGGACATTCTTTAACTTCCAATGGAACTTTCGCTGTGTCGCAACCACTGTCTTCTTCATTTATGGAGCCGAGCAGTCGAGGCCAGGAAAATCGACAAAAGGAGATGTCGCCAAAATACTCACGAAATGGTGCTACGGAACGTGAACGAAATAGGATGCATATGTTAAATGAGGCATTTGAAGAACTCCGGAAGGTAGTGCCGAAGTCGAACCTCAGTGAACACCAGAAACTGTCAAAAATTGCCACACTGAAATTGGCCATTCATTACATATCAGCGCTGGCGAATATTTTACGTAGCAACGGCGAGGAGATTAAGCTTGTGTCGTGTACGTCCCATGATGGGCGGAGGGGACGCCGGAGGAGGTATAACAAGAGAAAGGCAGACGACACACCAGGGCAGGACAAGAAACAGAAGATTAGGGAAGTGGAAGAGCCCGGAGAGAAGAGCCGTTAATTCAGAACAGTTTTATTTGGGCGTCCTCCTATGTTTCAGAAGTACATTGTATATTTGGTACGTGAAAAACGCAGATGCTCTTCCCGAGCACTGTCGATGTAGCAGTCGAAAATGTCCCCCTTGAAAAAGTGTGCGGCCCTATTGTATTTTGACGAATTATGGTATATGCCTCAAGCTGGCAATACTTAAGAAATTGGTCACCCCCGAAAAACCTTTTTTCAAACTTTGCTGCATGTAAAATGCAGATGAATTAAATGCATTTTACGCCAGGAGCCTGAGCGAGATTGAGGTATGTAAAAATTTTATGAAAATTAAACAGGTATATAATATGCAACTGTAAATATGATAGGCCTACATGTGCATGTGCACAGGTAGAGGAATTCGACTGAGAGTCCGACCGTTTAGAGTAATTGCCAAAAATGTGTGTTGATATATTTTCCTTTTGATTTTGTTGATTAAAGGTCTGATATCTACATGCGAATCAATAATATTGGAATCCTTTATTCTATTTTCTGCTTTCTGTTCACTGTAGTCGTGTCGTAGACGTATGAAACTAAAGTTAGATTGCAACATGGCATAATACTATGCAAATACACTGCACACGTTCATGTACTGCATACAATGTAGTACCAAGTATGTATAGAGAAATTGCAGCTGAAACAAATTGCTTTTTAAAAACCTTATTTAACTTAACTACCAAGACTTTTCTACAACTACATGTATGCAGTACATACATGTATAGGAGTGAAGTTGACGTGTCACTGCCAGGATACGGAAAAGTCAATGTATTCGGTACAAAATGATATCCTATTTCTTGTCTCTCTTCAAAAAGCGGACATGGTAAGGTGAAGGGTGTTCTATAGCTCCGACAGGTGGTCCATCCAACTCTGCTGGGTCTGTACTCTCAACAGTGAATCGCTGAAGGCAACCGGTGAAGAGGAGGAATAGCTCGGCAGTGGCGACTGATTGTCCAGTGCAGGTACGCCGGCCTGGAAGACATAAAGCGTAAAAATGTGTGTCAATTAATATATGTTCATGTATTATGGTTTGGCTCACTGGACTTTGCGCAAAGAAAGCAACGCAACGCAAAACGAAAAACCAATTTACGTGTACATTGTAGATAGCGGTTTTCTCCAATATTAAATTCTAAAATGCCAGATACTGTTTAAAGACTTAATAATGTTGTGGCTGAAGGATCAACTCCTAACTGAATTTAAGAAAACAATGAAATAAGGTCCGAACAGAAAGCTCTAATTTAAGAATTGTCGTACAACTACAGTGCAGTATTAAGGTATATGGCGACTGATTCATGAAAAGGGGCAGGAAGAACATACGTACCATATCCGAAAGGTATCAGTCGGTCAACATTCTTCAACTCTCCAGTGGCTTCATCTAGGAAGTTATTCGGGTTGAAGTTCTCCGGGTCTAGCCATGTGCCGGGGTCATGATGCACCGCGTACAGGTTCGGGGCGACATAGGTTCCCTTCGGAATTAGATAGTCACCAACCTCGATATCTTCCGCGTCATTGCAGTGGAACGCACCATGCGGGGTAACCGAGGCCTTTCGCTGTATTTCCATAAACACTGCGTTAGTGTAGGGAAGCTCGGCTCTTTCCTTCAAGGTGGGGAGGCGGTCTCTTCCAATCTGACCATCAAGCTCACTTTGGACACGTGTCTGGATTTCAGGGAACTTGGCCATGTAGTTCAATGCCCACGATAGCGTGGCCAATGTTGTCTCTCCTCCTCCGAAGAACAGATCCAAGAGGTCACAGCTGAGGTGAAAATCTGTAAAGTGAATTGTCTTTGGTGTTATCAAGAATTATATAAATTCTTGGTATTATACATACATGTATAGTCTTCACGTAGAAACAACATGTTCTCCAAAGCTCAGTTGGAACTCGCACAGGGAGGGGCGCCGGAAATATACCCACCAGTAAAATCTTCCGTGCCTTTTTGCCTTTGTAGTAGATAGGCATCTATGAAGCTCTTGATGTCACTCGGGTCAAACTCAGCTTTACACTCTTCTATCTTGTTCTCAAAGAACTTGAAAAGCCCGTCCACGTTGCGCTGCTGTGCTTTGAGACCAAGTATATCTAGGAATTCAGGGAGATACCACATCCAAGGCTTCATGAATAAGGATTTCCCGTAGCCTGCAACTATTGTACCCATATACTGGAAAATAAGTCATTTGTATACATCATCATTATTATCTGTGACTAACAATTGTATCGGGTCTGATCGACATGCTAAATGAACCAAATCAACATGTGTGTACACACTCTCGACGCTAATCCTGGGTTGATGAAATTCACCTCGTCTTCATAAAGTACAAGCTGTATGATATCTCGTTGTATTACGCGCCGTAAAGTGGCGCCATCTAGATCTCGTTTGTAAACACAGTTGGAGATGATTAAAATGGCCGAGTCGTGTTTGTAACTCCGTTTTCCTCGTTAAGTCCGTAAACCTGGAGGGCAGCACAGCCCGAGACGAAATATTGTGCACAAGCTAAACCTACAAATATGCACACGTTGTCTGATTGAAATGAGATTATATGGACTCTAAATGAAAATACTTTGATACTTAACGGCCGAAAGTTCTATGATCATTATCTCCGGACAAAAAACATGCGCCCCATACTGTACCTTCAAGAGATTCACGAAGTCTTCGTCATTACTGGCATAGCGCTTTCCAAATATCAAAGAGCACATAATGTTGTGATGAGCTTCATTGATCATCTGTTTGGGATAAGTTGGGCCTTCCTCGGTCGCTTCCATAGCGCTGAGAAGATGCCCCAGTTCCTCCACGATGCTTCGCTCGACCGCCTCCCTGCAAATCCCCGACTCTCTCAGCACGCTCATAGAGAACTCCCTGTGCTTCTTCCACATGTCATCATTAGCGAAGATCAAGCCTGAAAAGAACAGACACCGGAAAAGTAGGCTGTGGCTCACTCACAGTCACAACACAGCATCTTTACAATACTACTTCACTTTCTTCATATTATACTCTTTCAGCGGACGTCGGCGATAGACGCGGCGCTACAAACATTCACTATTTTGATATTAAAAAAAGCTCAGATCTCGAATTTTGGAAACTTGTGCATGAACATGCGATATAATAGTGTACTTTTTGAACAGTATATCAAAGACCAATGACTGATTTTTAAAGTTAATGACATTTAAAAAAAATGAAAACCCCAATATATTAACTGCAAATCGAATTGAACATTACGTCGCTAAAAACAACAACATATATATAAAGTTACCTACCCTGATGTCCTGGGTGAAATTTGGTGAACATGTTGTCTCGCGTACGATAAGCAGCAAGTTCTTCCCTTTTTTCAAACACTTCTTTGATGTCATCGTATGAGTTAACAATCACTACCTTCGCAAAATACGCATCAATGAAGATAAAATTCGACTTTAAAGCTGACCCATATTTCTTGGCGATGCGGGCAAAACTGCCCTCCTTTTCTGAAATGAAAATGAATTACACGGATATATATAGAGATAAAAGATTCAGAAGAAAGTTTGCAATCGGCTCCGTTCCTTCACATCATTCCTATCTCAAAGTGATCTATGCATCCTGGTATTAGTTTTCAATAAACTCCGATTTTCAATATATTAACGATTTCATGGACAATCGTCGCAGGACTTACGTATATATGGTAGGTAACCGAAAATGGGCACTCCACGTGGTCCTGGAGGCAATTGCTTCTTTGACATCTTCGAGTCTATCAGGCTGACGATACACAAACCTAATATCAGAAGTATTCTCTACGGGACAAACGAAAGATGATTATTATTGGAAATGATTCAAAATCCCAAGCTATAATAAGACTGTCACTTGCATATAAATAACATTGACTAACCCATTTAATTTAACCCAGGCATTTAATTTTCAACGATTTTGATGAAATCTAAGTCTGAAGAACACTTCCTGTGTCATCTTATTGCCCTACATCTTGTACAAACATAAACAACATGATCCCGGGTACAGGATGTGTACAATGCTATCAGAGGAACACTGTTCGATATCAATACGTACATGTACAATCATACAATTAGAGCATAATGAAATGTACACGAAATGCCAACTAACTTGTTATCTGGTGAGGCAGTTTCCTGTATTAAAATTATTCTTGCGCATTTACCAAGTTCAGATAAAATTCTGTGAAGGCGACGCGAAGAATACGCTTACATAACCCTGTTGTTGAACGCCAGTCAAATATTATGAGATGATTATTATCACTATTATTACAGTATTATGAGTTATTTGGATTGTTCGTTTTTCTAAGGGTTTAATAATCAATCACCGTTCTAATCTAGCAAAAAATCAAAAGTTAAATTATCCAACGAAGCTCTATTTGCGCGAGTGCAATTGTGGAGCACAATATGAGGCTACTTTTGGGGTGAGACACGTGCAAGCCTACCCGGTAATAAAAACACGGCGATGGTGTCGCGGACATCTACATGTATACCTCCGTGAGCTCCCAGCTTTAGGCTCCATTAAATCGGCATCATGCATACATGGGTATACATGTACACATACTGTGCTCGCGCAGTTACCTCGTCGTCGAAGGCGTTCACAAATAACATTGAAGGTGTAAACCGAAGTCACCACTAATAGGGGCTAAACTGATGAGGGCATGGCTTAACACAAAGATGATCTATTTAGGGGAATGTCTCTGTCCATTGCTTTTGTGGAATTGAACGTTCCAGGGCCTTGATAATTTGCACAGGCAAGGGTCGTAAGCCTATCTCATTTCGTTGGAGTATGAACCATTGGGAAATGGAGATTTGCTCATTTCGGGCAGTGTTTGAGACTGTTTTCATAATACCCAAATACAATTTACTGAAGGTATTGTCGCTCGATTAATAAGAGAGTTTAAGAGACAGTCCAGATGACACGTCCCCGCTAACGCAGTTTTTTTTACAAGCAAGTACTGTAAAAAGATGTTTACATTAGCGGTAGTGTTTTCGGGAGTGTGCTAGAAGACGTAAACACCGAGTCAGAATTATGATTATCAAATGGACAACCGATGTATAACTAAAGAACGTAATTAGTGAAATTCGTTTCAATAATATCCGTTTATTTACATTGAGATATCAGGCGGGTGAATTTAACTCAGGTTAATCTAACTCAGGTTCATCCTGGAACTAAACATCATTATTCTCTTCGTCACTACTCAGTTCATCAGCTCCAAGTAGAAGCTCTTCACCTGCTTGTACCTCCCCAATAAGTCCGGCTGCTCGAAATGCACGGTCTGGAGCTTCGGCTAAAACATCTGCCCATGCTTCGCTGACTATAGTAACCACATCCGCTAAAGTGATTTTTGGGCACTGTCCATCTGGTGTTGTGTTTCTCCATTTCCAGTTACTCCACTTAGCCCTTAGGATGCATTTGAATCCTCTAATCACTGTCAAGTCCAGTGGTTGTACCAGTGACGTACATCCAGCTGGAATGAAGTCCAATAACATCCCGGCTTCAATGAGAGGAACCGTGAACTCCTCTGTCATATGTGGACGAAACCTGTCAAGAATAAGTAACATGTCTCCTGGTTCCGTATCCCGAGCAACAGGCAGTGCAATTTCATCCAAATAAAATTGGAGACTGTCCCCGTTTTGCCAACCTGTCCTAGATGACGTAACCCTTATATTATCAGGGATGTTACCGAGGTCTCTAATTTGACGAATGTATCCTTGCTCCCGAAAGATGATCTGAGCCGGCAGCTTCACTCCCCCAGTACCTATTGTCAATGCGATCGTACAACCGAGCTCGTGGTTGCCAAGGCTCGTGCGAATGTCCACATTTTTAGTTCCTTTTGGTTCAGCTGTGTAACTTGGCGGATAATACAGCTGCATGAATGTCTCGTTCATGTTGAGCAAACGCTGCACATGCTGATCTCGGACAGTATTCCTTATTTCTTGCTGAAACTCAGCAACCCGTGCTGCTGCATCCGCTGGAAGTAAAGGCAGAATCTGTTGCACGCCGACGAAACACTATGTTCCATCTTTTCATGAAACGCGTGACCCAACCATCGCTCGCACCAAAGTTTGAACGTTGAGGACAGTCTCTTTGGATTCGTGCGCGTTCATCCAGTGGTAGGTTGTCCCTCCATCTATCGAATGCGAGGATGACAGCATCTTGGAAGTCTTCTCTGGTCACCGGAAGTGCGTTTCGCCGTGACTGAAGAAAGGCGTCATGGACCACCCTCTCAACTTCCGGCCAGCAACCATCGTGGTTTTCTCGAACTCGCCTTGCCTGCGGGGCCGTCTCAAGCTTTTCCATCAGGTCGTCGATGTTGCTTATCCATCCCCTCAGCGTTGTGGGTGGGATACGGTACCTCCGAGCATACTCGGCTGCGTTTAGAATTCGCCCCTGCTGGATGAAACCCTGGCAGTCAAGGACATGTCGTACCTTTTCCTGAGTCGTATAGGAACGCAGTTTCCTTGGTAGCGGCTGCTGTTGGGCGTCTTCAGGGTTTGGGTCCATTGCCAGAGTTGGGGATAATAGCAATACAGCGACGAAAAGTTGAGCGAAGTTCATCATGACACTATATACGGCATCAATCAAGAATGCCCCAATCGAAAACCCTACCAATGGGCCTATTACTAAGAGATAACCCTCATGTAATTCTATTACGAATACCTTAGTGGCTTTATTTCAAATAAAGGACATTGACAATGTTGAGCAATGTTGTAAGACTCTGATCTACGATGTCAGCAACAAGCCTTGGACATCATGTCTGCATGTGATGTAGATTTCAAATCCTAGTTATTATGGAAATTAGGGATCTTCCTATCGGTACAGTTGTCTGCCTATAGACCACCCCAATACACATGAGCGAATGGTCGTAACTTTAGAGAAAAGGCATTGGTACCTCCCCAACGACGAGGTAACTGCGCGAGCACAGTATAGTATTTTTGGTAGATGAGTGAGCTGGACACCCCCCCCCCATCTACTGTGTTAATTGATTACCAAAGCCATTCGAAAGAAAAATAATAATTTCGCAATTTAATTTTCTTCCAATTCATCCTAAATGTCGATCGCGCTTGGTAACTGACCATTCTGCAGGGAGCACGCAAATTTATTCTGCTCTACACCCGATATTTTGGTACTGCAATTTTTCTTACATGTATCTCTTTATTGCGATATGGTTTAAAGAAATAGTGACATTATCAGTGGGATACGATATAAAGAAGAATATGTAATGGCTGATGACGTTTACACTGTTTTGAACAACTTTACGAAACATCCATGTGGGCATCTGTCCGTAATCGCATATCGGGCTGGACGCGGTATACAAAGGGGCAACACACTGTATATTGGCCTCAATATTACCATGGGCGCTTAGTGATTGCTCATCGCTTCATGGTCAGAAATGACGCTCTTACATATCAGAATGCACATTTTTTCAGAAAACCTAGTAGACAAAACGAATTTGGGGAACGTACCTTTTCACAACAGTGGCAGGTGTGCCTGCATTCACCAACTGGTTGATCCCTTGAGGTCAGCTGATGACCAGGTTAGACTCCCGCATTACCAGCAATGGCAGGCCTAGCACACTCTGTTTTGAGTAGAGGGAGACTCCATCATTCCTATTGTTTGAGATTGGACAGGTGTGAATTAATCTGGCGATTAGCCTCCTGTGCATTGGTGCATGCAAACAATAAAATGTTTGGTTTTTGCTAATTTAGGGTAAAAAAAATCAGCCAAAAGTTTTGAAAGCTTCACAAATGATTGTCGCAAGGAAGTACTTTATGATAGTTTGCGAAATTTTGATTAATTCTAGGTGGAAAGTAATATTTTTCGCATATTTGTTGGGAAAAAAATTGAAAATCCTCCAATTTTTAACCCCCCCCTATGGATACTATGAATTTTTCTCCAATAAAGCTGAAATCTTGGGAATATAATCCTAAGAGTTATATCAACCACGTCTGAAGTCAGGAGTTTGTATCAAATGTGTAGTTTCGGAGCTAGCGCAGCTAGAAAAGCCCCCAAAACCCAATTTCTCAGGAATTTACACTACGGGCTACGAGTGAAGCATTACAGATTTACCAAAATTTTCAACCTATAGATGGACCCATCGAATTTCCATCCAAATCACTCCAAATTTTGCCAGTAAATACCTAGACATATATAGAATTGTGTCAGAAGTCGGGAGTTGGGATTATTTTAACACCCCGCCCAAAAAAGCCAACTTTTTGATATTTCCTATGCATTTTCCATTAGGCTTGCCAGGACCAATTAAGCAGGTGCACTAATTGACTTGATTAGCTAGGCCCGCAATAGCTGGTGGTTTTTCACCATACAAGTGGCGTCCACGCAATTGATTACATCCAATTGACACATTGAATTCATGCAAGAATGCTTCGGATGACATACGGCTAGGCAGATTGCTCGGCAATGACATATATTGAAACAGAAGGCATCAATTTTGCGGGTGAATAGTGTAGCTCACATCAAGCATACAAGCATATCAATAGCTCAGATCCTATGCTTTCGCTCATGGTAGTGGCAGTGTCACCAACTTCCTAAAATCAGCAAAAATACCACCCCCCTCAGATATATAATGCAAGCGATTCGGACAGGGGGGGGGGGGGGGGTAGATTCTCCTTGGCCGTGCCTTCATGTGGCGACACTATTGCATGTTTTGAACATCAGACATGTCTGAAGGTGATGTTATTGTTTTTCAAATAAGAATTATGCATTTATTCTCATAATAATTACATGAAAATGGTATACATTTATACAACATCGTCATAACTTAAAGGAAATCTGAATCAGCAAGCAATCTGTAACGAGCAAACCTATACAGATGAGATTACAATTGCGGAATTCACGCCCACAACCGACATAAACCATCCGAGCACATACACAGTACACATGCTCTGAATAAAGACGGTTTTCTCATTATCCGACCGAACCATCCCTTGCAACAACACTGGACCGGCTTGTTAGGTCACTACATGTAAACCAAAAATCATGGAGTGGGCCAGCCCAGGTGCCTCAGAAATCTCGGACAATGTCGGACTTTTCTCGGAAACATCAGGAGAAAGTTGGAGAAACCGTTTAGAAGAAGGAAAAGTATCTTACAAGAATTAACAAAGAATAGGCCCTGTATGATCTACAGCTTCATGGTAAAGTCGTTTTCTGCTAAATCCCTTGCAACGGGCTAATGTCTAACACTGTATGTCAAGATCAACTTTAGACCTCGTCCGACGTTTGGATATGACGCCTGTGTAGTCGGAGTCGCATCTTTTTACTTCAGCCTAATCGTCAGACAGAGCGAGTGGTTGTCAGCCCCGTCTTTCGACAATACCCCCGAACTGCGGCTAATCATGCCAGCGGTTATTAGATAGTAGTGGTAATCGAAAAGAAACGCTGGGGCCAAGCGTCCTGAAAACTGACCACTTGCACGTTTTTAGTATGATTTTGAATGATGCTGAGCTCATCCGTGATTGCCATGGTCTATCTATGATTGCCAAGTAATGTCGCCAAACATCCACTATGTTTCCGGGAAATTATTGCGGTCATTGCTTTCTCAATTAATCCAAACAGAGGTCTCTGCATGGTACTCAGTCAAACCAGCTCATGGTCAACAGAACTATCCAACCCGTCGAGATGAGGGCGCATGATGATATCCAACTTAACGACCTCGACAAACTACCGCTTCCGCTTCCAGCATGTTTGGTCGTTGTTGCTGGGCGTTTCGTTGTCGTTGCAGGTTGCCTTCGTGTGGTCATGAGGAGCTCTGCCGCAGTTGTTGCATATCCTGGCGTGGTCGTAGGCTGCCGAGTTGTAATCGTTTGAGGCATTGGCGTTGTGATGGAAGTCGTGGCCGGTTTGACTGTAGTGGTTTTGCGCACTATATAAACGATAGAAAAGGTGGAATGTGTGTGTAAATACTACTTCCATGCCTTACTTCTTATTTCAAGTTATGAATCTTCAAACAAGCCAACTATATACGAGTGTTGTGTTTCAACAGATAGAAGACGCTTTGCCAATAGTGCGGCCGGTTGGTTTTGCCCATCTAGTGGCAATGCTACGAGATCACAACCCTGGATTTTGGACCCCGGGTATGATGGTAAAAATCTCAGATTTGGTTTTAACAAAACCGTATTTTGGGTATTGGCGAAATTGCATTTGTGTGTTTGCTAATCATCTGATGAGTCCTTGGAGGTATTGTCAAGAACAGATAGAGACTACTCGTAGTCTTGGTATAAGTGATCAAATTTTTAGCTATTGCTACTCACCCTTCGCCTTGATTGATGATGCAACAATACCTAGTCTTGTTGCCGTCTTCTTATGCGTTTTCACATAATCTTTCAATGCGTGCGCGATGTCATGAGAGAGGATCGAGGTGCCCGGATTGGCCACCACTTCCGTTATGACCTCGATACTTCCTTTCCTGAAAACATGCGCAAGCTCATCAGCATATTCAGTCCTAATCTCATTGTAATATTCAAATCTTTTGATACATGCATTAATCGGAACGGGTCGAAGCGGTTACTTCTTAAGCCTCTCACGACCATGCCCCTCAATATTGTTAGACTCTTTCACCAGTCTCTTCTATTCAATCATTACAGAGCGGAGCAGAGGGCCGAGGTCATCTGGACTAGAATGTTTTCCTCGTACTTTAAGTGCTTAATGAAACATGTAGCGGGAAGGACATACTTAAAACCGATTATCCTGATATGTGTGATCCCACTTGCAAGATGTGAAACTCCGTATACCTTCGCCAGCTGAAATGTAGATGAAATCACAATGCATTAAACATATATAAAATGTAGACTTTGTAACAGCCTAGCACTTCATGCAACATTTGAAAGTTTCATTGAGCATATTGAAAATCTGTCAGAGCCAGCGTGGTTACTCTAAGGTAAGAGTCAATAGTTCTGCCGTAGAGCGAATCGCTGCATTCGCTGCATTAATTAGGAATCATTTTGCAGCCGCATTTTTGGATCTGATGCGAAACCATTCGTCGTCAATCAGAGCTCCTTTGACTCCAAAAGTATCTATCAAGAAAATTCAACTCTTTGTTCCTTTGTGACAGTCTTCAGATTGCTGAATGCATTCTGTGAATTTACCAGTTTTAACATCTTCTTCTCGAGTTTTTTAAACGCTGGAGACGATGGATTGTTTAGGTCGCTTGTGAACTTATTACCAAGCTTGAAGGACATTTTGATTCGCTCTGAAATACAGAAAAACTATTTCATCACCTTCATCACAGCCTAGGCCTATAGGATCACTGGTACTCTAGATTATCATGATGATTGAGGTTATCCCCAGCTACAGCAACAGAAAGGACGATAACATTAAAATCAATTATCTCATCATGAAAATAGCGGTATGGGTACATTCCAGTAAGTGCTATCAAGACTATAATATCAGTGGTGGATATTATTGTAGGAAGTGACTACTTGGCAAGCCCGGCTTACCAAACAGCGACTTTTTCTTGTCCTGAATGGAGAGCCGAACTCATTAATATTAAAGTAAAGTCTCCAGCTCGCCAAACAGGGTAGATTTTTTACAATACCTGTTTGGCAAGCCCGGCTGGCCGAACAGGGTGGCTTTTTAGTGCTGTTTGGTAAGCGGCTCTCCAAACAGGACAAAAAAAGATGCCTGTTCGGCGAGCGGCTTGCCAAATAGACCCGGCCATTATTATAATAACTTACTCCCAGTTGGTATGGTGGTATTGTGCAAGGTAGGGACAACTGCAGTCGGAGACATCGCTGTTGTCAGGGGAGTGTCAAGTTGGGCAGTAGTTGTAGGACGTTTACGAGGTTGTGTCGTAGTTGTAGGAGGTTGTGTCGTAGCTTTAGGAGGTTGTGTCTTAGTGGTAGGAGGTTGTTTCGTAGTTTTAGGAGATTGTTTCGTAGTTGTAGGAGGTTGTGTCGTAGTTGTAGGAGGTTGTGTCGTAGTTGTCGGAGGCTGTGTCGTAGTTGTAGGCGATTGTGTCGCAGTTGTAGGAGGCTGTGTCGTAGTTTTAGGAGGTTGTGTCATTGTTGTAGGCGAATGTGTCGTGGTTGAAGGAGGTGGACTCGTAGTTGTAAGAGGTTTTATCGTAGTTGTAGGAAGTTGTTTCGTAGTAGGAGGTTGTGTCATAGTTGTAGGAGGTAGTGTCGTTGTTGTAGGAGGTTGTTTCGTAGTTGTAGTTGGTTGTGTCGTAGTTGTAGATGTATGTTTCGCAGGTGTACTAGGTTGTTTCATAGTTGCAGGAGACTGTGTCGTTGTTGTAGACGGATGTGTCGTAGTTGTAGGAGGTTGTCTCGTAGTTGTAGGAAGTTTCGTAGTAGGAGGTTGTGTCGTAGTTGTAGATGTATGTTTCGCAGTTGTAATAGGTTGTTTCATAGTTGCAGGAGATTGTGTCGTTGTTGTAGACGAATGTGTCGTTTTTGTAGGAGGTTGTGTCGTAGTTGTAGATGTATGTTTTGCAGTTGTACTAGGTTGTTTCATAGTTGCCGGAGATTGTGTCGTTGTTGTAGACGGATGTGTCGTAGTTGTAGGAGGTTGTCTCGTAGTTGTAGGAAGTTTCGTAGTAGGAGGTTGTGTCGTAGTTGTAGATGTATGTTTCGCAGTTGTACTTGGTTGTTTCATAGTTGCAGGAGATTGTGTCGTTGTTGTAGGCGTATGTGTCGTAGTTTTAGGAGGTTGTGTCGTAGTTGTCAGAGGCTGTGTCGTAGTTGTAGGCGATTGTGTCGCAGTTGTAGGAGGCTGTGTCGTAGTTTTAGGAGGTTGTGTCATTGTTGTAGGCGAATGTGTCGTGGTTGTAGGAGGTTGACTCGTAGTTGTAAGAGGTTTTATCGTAGTTGTAAGAAGTTGTTTCGTAGTAGGAGGTTGTGTCGTAGTTGTAGGAGGTAGTGTCGTTGTTGTAGGAGGTTGTTTCGTAGTTGTAGTTGGTTGTGTCGTAGTTGTAGATGTATGTTTCTCAGTTGTACTAGGTTGCTTCATAGTTGCAGGAGATTGTGTCGTTGTTGTAGACGGATGTGTCGTATTTGTAGGAGGTTGTGTCGTAGTTGTAGATGTTTGTTTCGCAGTTGTACTAGGTTGTTTCATAGTTGCAGGAGATTGTGTCGTTGTTGTAGACGGATGTGTCGTAGCTGTAGGAGGTTGTCTCGTAGTTTTAGGAAGTTTCGTAGTAGGAGGTTGTGTCGTAGTTGTAGATGTATGTTTCGCAGTTGTACTAGGTTGTTTCATAGTTGCAGGAGATTGTGTCGTTGTTGTAGACGGATGTGTCGTAGTTTTAGGAGGTTGTCTCGTAGTTGTAGGAAGTTTCGTAGTAGGAGGTTGTGTCGTAGTTGTAGATGTATGTTTCGCAGTTGTACTAGGTTGTTTCATAATTGCAGGAGATTGTGGTTTTGTTGTAGACGGATGTGTCATAGTTGTAGGAGGTTGTCTCGTAGTTGTAGGACGTTTTGTAGTAGGAGGTTGTGTCGTAGTTGTAGAAGACTGTGCCGTTGTTATAGGAGGTTGTGTCGTATTTGTAGAAGGTTGTTTCGCAGTTGTACTAGGTTGTGTCGTAGTTGTAGGAAGTTGTGTAGTGGTATGAAGTTGTGTAGTCGGAGGAGCATATGTCGTGGTTGTCGGAAGTGCTGTGGCAGTTTTCGGAGGTTGGGTGGTAGTTATGGGTGGTTGGGTTTTTCTTGTTGGAAGCTCAATTGTAGTCACAGGAGGTTCTGTCGTAGTTGTAGGAAGTTGTGTAGTAGTTGTGGGCCTTTGTGTTGATGCCGATGCTGTTGTTACTGCTGGTTGCGCTTGTGTGTTGGGTCGAGGCGTTGTTGGGAATTTAATTGGAACCGCTGTCGTCGTCTTCACGTTTTCTCGATAGAACGCCTTTTCTATATCTGGAATGAAAAAGGACGTGTTCATTAGGTTTGCCATCGAAACTCCAGTTTCATTCAGGTTATCAGGCTGTTTTCATTACTCATTGAATTTGTAATGTTAAATACTGTTCACAAAACCATATCGATTTATTGTCATTAACGTCAACATGTCTTCAACTAGTGCTCAGTCGAGTTCTCAGGATAATTATGGAAGCAACGCTATTGCAGTAAAATAGCTTTAATACGGAACGGTTGATCATACCTACCTCTGTGGCAAGGTCCGTTATGAATCATTATATTTTCAACTGCTATATTGCTCTCGTGATCCGAGTGTCCTCGAATTCCTTCGATGACAACCTGAAATGTATCATTGACATTCACACAACTAGGAAAACGGGCACTTCGAATATATATGGTAGATTTTCATTGGCTTACCATTCGAAACTGAGTACTAACTGCCATCCTAAATTTTAACGCGCAGTCGTCATCAAGTGTCACAATTTAAAGTCTGAACCATATCGATGCCATAGTCTTCGGTGATGATACATGTACATGTATATGAAATGATGACGTGCAAACTTCTTGGGACGTCCCTACCAGACAAATACATGGGACCACGGCATGGTTCGTAAAGTTTTTTGAGTCACTTACTTGGCATTAGTAAGTTAACTTCAACTTTGTAGTATCTCCGTTGGATTTAACGCCAAGTAAAACTTAACCCAAGTGACTATCTTGTTTTGAACAACGGGGCCAAGATGTCTAGTCGGGCACTTCGATATTCAAGTCGTTTTTGCTTCTCTCTTGAGGACATCTGCCCGATCCAGAAGCTCAATCGTGCAGGATTTTTGCATATTCTCTCACCTTATATTCTCCCGTAGTATTGATTTGAACCAGTCCTAGGATCCACTGACCCGTCGTTTGAGCAGTTCTTGACCAAATTGGTGGAAGGTGGACGTGGTTCTTCGATAAATATACCATTAAAGTTCTCATCTTTTGTCCAGAGATCTTATAAAAGAACATCAAACATTTTGGGCCATTCGACGACAACTCCGAGCTTATTAACCTCGATTCAGCGGGAAAATGTTCATGTGGTTGAGGCAACTGGTGCACTCCACCTGAAACGAAACCGGGAAATAAAATTACCTAGGGCGTGTGCAGTACGAAAGAGGTTGCGTATCCTTGAATAATTACGGTCTTCTGATGATAACTTCGATTCCACTGAAGAGGAAAACGTCCGTTTTCATGATGGTGCAAGAATATCTTTAAATTCTTGCTCGTGCATACATGTGCATAAGGACTCAGCAACAGTGCTGCAGGCTTCCAGCACGATGTGGTTGTATTGTATTACCTACCAGTTGGGCATGGCCCGTCTCCAATCATTGGACTTCCAATTGCTATATCACTCGGCTTTGTCGACTCCCGGACGCCTTGGAATGCTACCTAAAGATATGTGAAGAAGATTAAGAACTAACCAAAATTTGGCCCGGTGTAGAAGTCTAAAATGTCCTAGGATAGAATGCCCGGGAAACAAAGGATTATATTATTCGCTTCAATCTCTGAGCTATTGACGGTCAGGGTCTCTATAGAACCATATTGCAGAATACAATAGGGCCGGACACTTTTTCCAGGGGGGCATTTGTTACTGTTACACCGGCTTGTACATTGTATATCTGGTAGTGCATGGCGTTACCTTTACACGTTTTGCTGTAGCATTATCGTGTGTCTGTTTTATTTTCATCGTTGACTTGAAAATATAACACCTATGTAACAGACGGCTTTAAATACGTATTATACTATCGAGATTGGTTCACCCTTAGTCTTTTTAATTCATTAATTTATTATCTAGAAATCTAGATTGGAATACTTTATGGGTGAATTTTAAATATCGTTCCGGCATTTTCCCTCGGGAAGGTTGGATGTAATTTGGTCAAGCCGTCACACACTTGCTCTGAGATAACACACTGGTTTCGGCAGTACCTGCTGGGTAACATTTATGTAAGGGCCGCGTAAAAAACCATAGGATACATTGGAAAGTTTGTCGTATAAATCATCTCCCAGCTGTTGTCTAAATGTGTGTACATTTTGACAGAATACGAAATAAAAAGAGACTACTCCCCTATCGAGGACTCTGAGGTTGACTCCGGTCGTGACGATATCGTACTAAAACACATTCAACTAATTCTAGATTGTCAAACATTCAAAGTTCATTCTGACAACTTCTAAAACTCAAATCTAAATCTAAGTAAGTCAACCTTTCTGAAAGTACACGGCTTATTATTTAAAGCTGTACCACTGCTAAGTTTCTCCAGAGATGCTCATACTTATCAACCAAATCCATGGTGAACATTGCTTAAAAAGAGTTGCTGCAAATAAACGCCCACTTCAACATGTTTGAGGTAACTATGTTACTGCGAAGAAAGTTAGCGTCCGGAAGATAGTATACACCAAGAAAGACTATAGCAGTGGTATGGTGCCAATGGTTTAAAGGGACAATATAGACAGCAGCTAGACAGGCAAGATAAAGTTACACAAAGTCGCCAATAGGGGTCTCTCTCATCTCACAATAGGTCGAAATGATTCAGGGTTGTACGAGGAATGTATTTAGTGCCGAGTCTGACGTGATAAAGGGCCCTTAGTGTGTATACTACTCACTTGAAGATGGCCAAATTAGCCCCTCTCCTCCCGCCCATAGTCCCCCTTTAAAAGAATACTACCAGAATGTGTGCAGTTGTACTACTTTTTTATACAGAGAGCACTTGGCGACTTTACTTACCTTATAGTCGCCAGTTGCATTAATCCGCACAAGGCCAACATCCCAGCTAGGCGGCTCGTTTGCACTTGACCAGATAGATGTTGGTTCTAGATTATGATCCCTCATGATGTGGACATTCAATGTAGTCCTGGACCCGCCCCCGAGAAGCTTGTAGTAAAACAGCAGACATTGTGGTCCGTGGGAATGAATCATGGAACTAAATAGCCACGCCTCGTGGTGGGAGCGGAGATGATGTCCTCCAACATGCGAAAGGTAATTGACTGAAATATAGAGGAGATTAAGGTCCGTTAACCAAGTTTTGGAACTCCTACCTGTATGCTAGATGGACAGAGTGGCGTATTTTTGCAGTCTTTGGCAGGTGAGTATTGATACGTTTGTGTGGGTGAAATACTAAGCCACCCGCCGCTAATCGAAATCATTTTACGTTGTTTTTTTTGGTGGGCAGGAGTATTTAGTACACGTGATTGCTTTTTCGATTCCACTAACCTTCCGGGCACGGGCCATCACCAAGATATGTGTGATCAACGGCGATGTCACTGTCTGTAGAAAAATGAATGCCTTCAAATATAATCTGAAAAATAATCGGTGTAACATGATATCATGGTTGTCATTCACATGATTGGAATGGTTGAGGGAGACTCGCCGGACGACAACACGACAACGGAGTCAGACGGGTCTGCTGTAAAACTGCAGTATTCCAGTTAATGGCTGTACCGAGTGAATGACAACCAAGGAGTTGTCTATAGTTTTCGAACCGCTGATCGAGGTGAACTTGAATCCAAGAAATCTGCCAAAGAGCAGATTGCACATTAAGTGGAACTAGACATAACATTATGAGAGCTACATCTTTCTACTAATGTGCTGGTAGATTCGATATCAAGGGCGTACATAATGTAGGAGCCGTGGGTGTGAAGGAGGACTGCTTAAAAGTTTTGTCTGAGACCTTGAACAGGCGTGACAGGCAGTCAGTTAAAAGGTTAAGGCAAGTCTAAAAGCCCTTTAGCCGGTAAAACATTAAAAGGAGAACAACCACGGACGGACAGGAACCACCGATTTTGTTCTTCAAACCTTTCTGTGCGAGCATGCATGGCCAGAGTAATTTGCAACCAACCTTATATTGCCCTGTTATGTTGACTTGAACTGAACCCGTTTTCGATCCAGACGTCATACCAGACCTTGACCACACTAGCACCTTTGACTCCCCTTCTATCTTCAGATAGACACTAAATGCCTCGCCGGGCCCAAGTATATGGTACCTGAACACCAGACAGCGCGGGCCGTTGGAGTGTATTGCCCCGCTAACCAAATACGAAACATCTCCTTCAGAATGTTTCTTATGGTAGACTGAAATTAGAATTACGCATGATAAGTTGCTTCAATCATGACAATGGATAGCATCTAAAGTGCGTGTAGAATACTTTGTTCCCGGGACACTCTGAATCTATCCTCGCACATTTAGAAGAACTGTTACACCAACACGTATATCATCCAAGTGTTTTATTGCTCGAATTCAACCAGCTCAACAATCGTGACACTAGAGGCGCTGATTTCGCTAGTTCCTTACAACGCCTCCAGAATCAGTAAGTTTCCACAATCTTGAAAAGCAGTACCGCGGAGATAGAAAGGGAAAGAACTGTTCTTATCATAATGAGGCTATACGCATCACCACTAGGCCCGCGAAAATGATTACTGCCCTACGCTGCGTTTATAGTTCTCCATCTTAAAACCCACCAGTACTAAGTGTCCAGATTTTATTCATAAATATCACAATTTGTTGGTTATTAATAAAATAAAACGTTTTATGAGAGAAAGTGGCACTAATTCAGTCTGAATATAAAGATGGTGACGCAGTGGATGACGTATGATTATCAAAACCCTGAATCTCAGGATGCCGACATCCAAGATTGCATCAATTCCAGTGTCTGAAATTCAATTTAAATTTCGTCACTGTGCGAGTTTGCCAACTCAAGTTAAGCCATTGATGATAAAATCCATTGCTTACTTAAAGAAAACCTGAACATCATTTTGGCAAGTCGTTCCTCGGAAAAATTATTATTAGTTGATGAAGCTAGATTTGTCTACCAATATGAAATTATGCGTTATGTGTATGCGACAGTTTGTTCTATTTATAAGTAAAGGAGTGGAAATCACTCACCAGAGATCGAATGATGAGGCGAAACCTTCCCATGTTCGCCCATCTTACTGCACGGTTTCTTTGACCTCACTGAAGAGATTGAAGTTCATTAATTAATTCATGCTAGGTTATATACGCATACACGCTATACATTAAGATTTTTGGGCAAAATATCAGACCTGTACGTCTGGAAAACGGAAATCTAAGAATTATGAAACAAGTTGCACATAACTTAGCAGAGTACATGTACATGTAACTAGAATGGCTGATTTCTCGCTCTCGATTCATTTTCTTTTACTAAACTCGTGTTCTTGTCAAAAATCTATGGAGAGGAATATACACGAGTATGTGATTAACTGATAAGCGTAATAAATGCATTGGGTATATTGCTAAGGTCCTTCGCTTTAACTCCAGTTGTACTGTTGACCGCTTTGCCATTGAATGATAATGAGCTCTTCGACAACTATAAATATTAATGAATTCTGGCTCTCCATTCAGGGCAAAAAAGTCACTTTCTATATCTTTTTGACACTCTGGTGTAATTGTACTTATATGATGATGTATATACATGTATTGCCATGATCATCTGGAAAAAAACCCGATATACACCAATTCATCTTGTGAGGATTATCCTGGTGATGTTGGTGGATAAACAAATGATAAAAATACGAAACACTTTTGAAAATGAATTGAACATACAGGTCACGGCTGTATAAATTTACATTTAAATGAGCTAATTAACCATAGATGTAAATTTGTAGAATGTAATATATGCCTGGCCTTTTAAAAATTCAATATTCGTAGACAACAAACTAGCAACAAAGTACACTGTACTTTCCGTATGTTGCCGTCCAGACCAAATGATTTGTATCGCAGATGGCATTGATAACGGTACAATGCTTTTTCCTGCATGTACCTGCAAATGTTGATGCTGAACTACCATTGATTACAATTGAAAAATAACCACGAGATCCCACCCGGAAGTGTAAAAATCACACTTTTTTCAAGTCAGTGGCGTTCTAGTGGGCCTTCTTTTGGACCGAGTCATGGACTCGGTCTTTGCCAATTTATTAGCTGGAAATCATTTTTTGACTATTTTGAAAATACGCTATGCCCCAGTACATCCGGTTTCGATCTTTTGGATAGTGATTTATTGATCTGAACTCACTATTGACAGGGATCGAGGGGAGCGACTTTTGTTCAACATGCAGGGTACAAATGACTTCAATGTGTTGTGGGATAGAGTACGCCTACCTGACCATAGAAACGCGATCTCGCGCATTGAAGCGCATGCCCAGTATGAATTGAGCCCAAACGCTCTCGCGCCAGGCCCGAGTAACTTTAGGGTAAAGTAGCGCAAATAAGAATGACCGGACACACGACCGGGTGTGCGTAAACTACAAAATCTACTCACCAACCTTATTGACCAATTTTTTCACATTCTAATATGAATTTCTTCCAACAGCTATTCTATTTTTGCCAAAAAAACTGCAGTCTGATGCAATAAATACATTTGTATATATCGCAATGCCGGCATTTACAGGATCGTCTGCCATCTTTTCTCAAAAGTTAGGTGCGGCGACCATTTTATGTCTAAGTAACCCGCTCACAGGGTCGCTCGATTCGGCCTGGCGCTTACTCGCGCAAACCCCGCGCTAGTTATCGAACACGCCATTTGAGATCAATGCGTGGGTTCACCAAAACCAGTTGTATGGTATTTTCCATTTAAAAAATATTTTTTCTTAAATTGAGAATTAGGTGTGTTTAAAATGAAGAACGTAATGAAGTTTCAGTCCTATTGGCCTACTTAGGTGGTTTTGGGCCTCAGATTAACCCATTGTGGCCAAAAAGCTAATTCGCGGGCTAAAAGCTGTCAAAAATCATCCCGCTTACTTTAGACCCCCAAACCCTGAAATTATCACACACAGCGTACAACGAAAATTTCATCTGGTTTGACAGGCTTCCATGAATCTATTTGGCGGTGAAAGCGTTTCCTCGCTGATTAACTCTGGGAAAAAGTTATGAGCGTGTGGATTGTGCCAATTTAACTGAAAAATGGCTTAGGCGTGTATTACATACGTGACATACAGGAGAACAAGTATCAATGTACACGTAAATCTTGATCGTTTGGATTTAGACCCCTCTGTATTAGCAACAGACAGAAACATGGTGCCTCTGAGTGAGATAAGCAAGTTGTTTTTAAGGGCTTACTGGACTTTGCGCAATATTTCGCCAAAAAAGTATTCTACGCAACGATCCCTAGGTGACTTTTCCTATTCATAATACACAGCCTGTCCATCCTAGATCGTGGTTAGATGGGGAGTAATCGTTGTAAAATTAGGCCAAACGCAAAGACAGTTAACCCGGGTACCACTATGTTTACGATGCGAACAAGCCGTGTAAGTCATTATCAGCATTTTTTTTCATTGAACATTTGCGGGTACAGCGTCACAGGGAGCAGCATTGAACGGTAAACAGGTTCACATCATATTCAGACAACGGCTTGTAACGGCCATACAGGAAACGATTCGTATCAAAAACCGACGATCACAACTATTCGCTTGCTGAGAGTATACATTACGCGCATACATTACATTCAGACATTTGAGCTTGTTGAGAAATAACAGGTCATGTGCGAATTTGGCATGTAATTTTGGTAATTTACGTGAGTACATACATTTTCAACCCCGAACAGTGTGAAGTGAAGTTATGCTTTTATTTAGTAAAAATCGGTAGGCATGTCCAACAAGACATGTGTCTCAGCTGCCTGGGTGGGTGTGGGTCATCACGTACCGGGGTAAAACATAATGGTCGCTCCCCCATTTCGCTCGTTTCGTTTCGTTGCGCAAAGTCCAGTAAGCCGTTTTTAAGTGGCAGTGTGGTTGGAAATGACTTTTTTATGTATTTTGCCTTGATTTCCCAAGAAACCAATTTAAAATGTCATTTCCTATAACCTATGAAAAAGAGGCTTACAATTTTTTGTAATTTGACTATTGTTCAGATGCAAGGCATTATACATTGTGAAACATCAAAGCGGGGACCTACCCTCTGCATTATACACCAAACAGTAGGCCCTCACTCTCTCCATGGCGCTGGCATCCAGGGCTACATCAAACAGCATCAGGCAGCTCATACTTCCACGGAAAGAGTTGGCATCTGACACAACCGTATGGGGCTGCTTTCCGACATATATCTGTGATCCATCCGTCCGAGCACGCAGTCTTGGCATGGGAACAACGTGATCATCTTCATTAATCTTAATTCTCAATAATAAATTCGTATAATCATAACTCACTCCTATAAATGACCACCTGTTCAGTTCTACTTGTGGTAATTTAGGGTCCGTGAATCCTACCCCTATATCCAGGCTCTGAAGTATCACAAGGAGTCTTTGGTTACTGATCGTGATTGCTGATTGCGGTGTTGGCCCCAACCACGCCCAAATATAGCCCCCCGTCCTATCCAATTTGATGAAACCCGTATAAGAAAAGCTGCCACCAGCGCCAACATCCAATATAGATGATGCAGGGATATCCATATAAGAGTTGATATTTCCAGAGAAGGCCAGGGCAGTGTCTTTATCACCAGAAGGACCTTCTGCAAGCACCAGGTTGTGTCCCAAACCATCGTTTCTACTTTCTGATGCATCACGAGTCACAGACTGTGAATTCATAGGCCAAAAGCCCACTGGATTGGGTGTGAATGTCTTTACACACGTATCTGTACCTGCAAAAGAGAGCAATTTGTGGTTTCGCGCTGAATACATCTCCGGGATACATCTACACTCTTACAATTAAATAGTAAAAATAACTATCTAATAGTTATCTTTTACTTATACTCTGAAAGTTGCTATTGCACCGACTGTGAAATAAGTTGTTTTAACTATCAAAATAGTAATTCTTAACCATTTTAATTGTAGTTTTTACTACTTTTATAGTTGGAACAACTAATCAATGGTTAGTTTTTTACTAATTTCACAGTTGGTGCAATATCAACTACCAAATACGTTGTTTTTACTGATAAATTTCAAGAGTGTACATGTAGACATACATTCGTCGTGTTGTTATTTAGTATCTCGTGTATTGTCGACCTTAAGAAGGCCACTAAAGCCCGCAGCACACTAGCCGCCAACTTTGGCGACAAGAAGCGTACAGCTGACGCCTCTCGACGCCGAAGTTGGCGGCCAGTGGATCCCGGTCAGAGCACACCTGCCAAGAATCGGCGTCCAGTAGCGTCTTTTCCGCCACTTTAGGCTGGCATTTTGAAATCATGTGACATTAAGACGCATACTGATTGGCCATAGCCTCGCCGCCGACGCCAATTCAGGCGGCAATCCGTAGCACACCTGGCTTCTTCTTCTTGCGTTCAAACGCGGCGACACGCGTCAAAAATCATGTTAGATATTTGGCGTTTAGTTGCGGCAAGTGGCGGCAAGTCGCGTTCGCCGACGCCGTTCGTAGCAGACTAGGGATTTTTCAGGCGTTATCAGGACTCTTGCGGCAAAAAACGCCTGTGAACGCCGAAGTTGGCGGCTAACGTGCTACGGGCTTAAGAGCCGGAATGAGGACGATGCGAATATGCATGTTTCTTTGTAAAAAGATGTCATAAATGTGCTTCTGGCACTGAAAAAGTGATAGTTTGTTGGAATTCATACATGCCGACTTTTCTCTACAGTCTCACGACAGACAGGAATTCATGGGTAAGCCGCCTATCTTTCAATAGCTATAATTAGTAAACTTCCAACATCGAATTCAAATTATGACGCCCCCACGCAGCAGAAGGCCAGAATTAATGAGTGCGAAACGGATATTTTTTGTCCGTGATCGATATTTTAGAAACGAAACTAGCATGAAAGACGGTTTTTCAAGTAAGTCATGATGAGCACTCGTGACCTTATTTGTCGACTCGAAGTGCAATATTATAAGCACGATAACATGTTGTCATGAACGGAAAGGATCGGATCGATTGACATTTAGTTTTTGATCGATTCAAATCACATGCATTGTTTCGCTTCTTCGTCCAATCGGTATTTTCTAATTACATATACTCGTCCTTCTTGGATAACTACCCCCCCCCCCCCTTACACCTGACATACACTTAACTGAGAGGGTTTATGAAATTGTACAGTTTTAATACACAGTCCCTTTCTACGAAATCACAACAAAACAATTTCTTAAATATTTTCCAGGCTATAGTGGACACCGTAACCCGGTTATCAAGATAACCCTTCCTTGAAATCTTAGTGACATGCATCGTTAATAGATAAATTGGGGACATGTGATTTTATGGGAAGGACTTGGAGATCTGACACTTCATCGTTCAGCTGACAGTCTGTGCCTTGCCAGTAAAGAAAGTCTAATTTCCACATTGACTAGGTAAGTAGCAGTGAAGGACACTTCATAATCAAGTAAAAATCGCAAATTAAATGTTAATGCAATGTTGGTTATTGATATGTTTTTTGAAAATGCCTTGAAAGCCTGGCATTACTTGATTCGAACTCCTATCTTTTGCTATGTTTGCTTATGTGTGTTTGTTCTGAAAACGAATGGTATGAGGCCAGGATTAGAAAAAGGTAACGTGACGCGTGTGGCACTGTGATGAGATCAACTTTGCCGTTCTAAAAATTGTCTTCCCGATGTACTCATTATGTTTTCTCTTTTTGGTTGAGATAGGGCATCATCATGAGGATTCTTAGTTTACCCTTACTTGTCCTTTTATTGGTTGCTGCTGCTGTGGGTGATAGTGCTGGCAAAGAATGCCACGATGGGACATGCATCACAGAACACGGTTAGTAACATGATTATACTATGTACTCTATTTCCGCAATCTTGGATTTCAATATAGCCGCCCCCTGAGACTCGAACCAAAAGGCTTTTTTCCTGAATATATTGGAGTTAAAGGCAGCCAAGAATATGATCTAAGACATTTACTCATCTAGTTTGGGTAGGGCTTTTCAACTGGCATTATTAGAATTTTTGTCAAAAGTACGCCATCTTGGATTTGGCGTTAGTGTGACTTCCATACCACATCCATTTCCCAGAGTTTAGGGATTGACATCCCGTGTGAAAGCTTTAAAAGTTAAATCCAGCGTTATTTATTCGTTGATTGCTACTTTTCTTTCACAGAATGGTCCCAGTTAGATTGGAGCTGGCAGATTCTGAGAGACATTTCGTTAAAGGTGGACGGTAATAATGCATCAGTTGAAGACAGGTAGTTATAGTTTCCTTTAAATTTCATAGGCAGTACTATAACTGGTCTTAAACAAAGAGATAACGAAACGGCTTTAAATTAGAAAAATAACTACAAATCAAAAACAAAAAAAGTTCACGCAAAGGGACCTCCACACTGCAATGTTTTGTTTCTTCAGATTAACAGTGCGACCACCTCATGAAAGAGCTATAGTGTAACTTAAACAAAACAAAAATAGATGAATGCTTTCCCATACGAACGTGGATTCCCCACTGATACATGTGCGATAAATTGTGAACATAAAAAGGAAACAAATTTGATTTTCAGGACAAAGCTATGGGGATCTTTCACCGATTTCACAATTAATTCGAAAGGATCAGATCCCCTTCCCGATGTTACGCCATCCTCACAGGAAGAATTTCCTTTAGACGTCATTGCGTTATTTGTCCAGGTATGTTATCACAGCTCTTCTTCATTCGCAGTCTGTGAAATCCCCCCCCCCCCCCCGCACTGGAAAAATCATCCACCCTTATTGTATGGTGATGGATTAAGGTATACGGGTCTATAGAGACCATCACCGTCAACCTTTGAGATTAGCCTATGATGCAGAAAGACCTGCTCCGACTGCATGGGAGTCGACGCCGCGAGCTGTGAGGTGACAGTCGCTTACTGTTAACGACCATCTTACATGTATCACTACGCCACTCTCTGATAGCCTTTATTACGAAATGTTAGGAACCGAAATATTTATCCGTGCTCATGACTTCATATCGAACCAGTAGAAGGTCACTAAGCCAAATGTGACAGAAATTATCTGTCCCCATTACATTCGATTAACCCAAAACCGTTCCACTTTTATTAAGTTGAATATTTCAAAGTCATGTGCTCAGCAATCCATATCTTGACTGCATCTACATTTATCGTCACTGATTTTACGTGCGCGGTCAATTCTCAATGCCTCAACATTCAAATTAAGTAGGACATTTTTTGAATCATGAGCATTTTGATTAAACGATCACTCATATTGTAGTACAGAAGACAGGCCTTTGATTGCGCTCAGCAGTAGTTGATTAACCTCTGATCCATCTCATGGTAGAAAGACACCTACTGGTTGAGATGTGACCAGCGCAGATCATGCCCTTTACCTTGTGCAAAACTACCAGTTTTTTAACGAATAGTAATGGTTTAGCCATCAGCAACCAATTTACCTCTAAGTCCATCGGTCAAGTGACGATGTTGACCAAGACGCACGTTGGGACAGAGCTCTCTCGGGTCACGCGTTGACCCAAGATAATTCCACACAACTGGAACTTGAACAATTCTTCGATCAGCTGAACAAAGCCATTATAAATGCTCAGTTTTAAAGCAAACGCCAACTTCAAATTCACTGATTTCTATAAAACTATTTAGATACAGTGTCAAAGACAACATTGATATACTCTGGTTGACTGTATGCATAAAGTTGGCCAGCTCACATTTGAATTGGTCTCCCAGTCAAAATGAAGTCTGGGACCAACCTAAAGTTGCTCAAAAAGGACTTAATATGTTTACATAGTGAAGGCCTTTTATAATTGTAGGCTTTCCATGGCAACAGAAACCATGTCCGTGAGCGAGACAAGCCTATCAAGGAAATAGTGGAGAATCGAGAGCACGATGGAATGAGGTACGACAAGCAGATCATATTGGTTTTGGAGCCTGATGATCCCATAGTAAGCGAAGCTGCCAACGATCTTTACCACAAGCATGAAAGTAAGTCTGCAGTTGTTGTCTGGGATGAAAGGCTGGGCAGATTTAGATCTGTAAAAGGTGGGTTTCCAAAGCTGACAAAGTACGACAGAGTTCAAGTCGTGGGCCATGGTCGCGAAATGGATGGAAAGACAAAGATTGGCGGGCGTACAGGGGCAGAATTAGCTGACGAGGTCGCCAAACTACCCGGAGCTGGTGATGGGGAAATAGGACGAATAAGTTTAATTGGGTGTAATATCGCCAAGACAGCCAAGCCAGATTCCATGCCTCTCGGTGATGAACCGTTCCTCACAGAATTCATGAATGATCTGAAGTCCAAACACGGGATCGAGACGGTAGTGAGCGCCAGGAATACGTTTGTTCAAGTCAATGCTGAGGGGCGTAAAATGGTTGCGGAGGTGACGCCTGATGGAATGAAATGGCACTCAAAGGACGCCTCTAAGAAGGTTGTATTGAGCTTTGACGAGGATGGTAACATCGTGTCGGAGAAGGTTCCTGCAACTGAACGGATCCCGGCCTACCCATGTGTGGACTGTGCACTGGGCCCTCTCGACGTGGCGACTGTGGATGGCGTGTCTGAAATCTATTTGCTCGTTGGTCCTAAAGGCAAAGAAAGAATTGCCACGATTGACCACAATGAGATGAACCGCGTGTTAGATAAACAGACTGTAAACACTTTCTTGAAAAGTAAGGATGACCTCATCAGAGAGGCTATGATACAAAATAAAGACAAGGTTGCACAACGTTTTAAACTAAAGAAGAGTGACGATGTTAAGACGGTCGGCTATAACATTGTGTCTATAGATGGTAATTCCGTTACAATCGAAGGTGTGGGTAAAAAGGGTAAAAGAAACAGAATAGAGTTAAATATTGGGTCAAGTGTAAAGAATGCGTACGTTTATGAGTGGGGAAATAAGTTGGAGGTCAGAGGTAGAAAGGTCAGGGTAATAAGCAGTGTCGAAGAAATGGTTCGTGAAATTAATTGGCTGGGTTTGAATGGGATCAGAAACAAGGGAAAGGATAATCTTTATCGGTTTGGTGACTGGGTCATAAGCCTCGGCAAGGGAGACTTTTATGCAAATATTCATGGCTTCATAGCTTCAGAACAAGAAGCGGGTGACAACGAGATCGATAAGGTTATTACTGATCGTGGCAAAGCAGAAAAGAAATGGCCTTTCAATAGTGAAAAGGGTCGTCCAATGAAACCACCTAGTAATATTGATAAGGTATCATACGACCAACTTCAGGACAATATAGATGATTGGGGGACTCTGAAGGAGTGCATGGATCATTGGTACAAGGGGGACCACAGTGCTATTGCCTCCAGTATGAAGCTTGGGTACGGGTCTGCGAAGGCTGCTGTGCTTACATTTGCTTTCAGCATATCCGAATCCGTAAGAAATTTTCGAACGCACATTGTTAATGTAATGGCATTGGAAATGTTAGACCCGTTAAGGCATGGTGCTACTCTTACGATGAAAGAGTTCCTGCAGAACCATCCAATGGCTCGTGGAGGAACGTGGCCCGACCGTGGTAGAACAGGATTTAATGGCCTAAATGAAGGTAATACTGACAAGGTACTTCCCAGAGAGCTCGCATTCACTCGGCATTGGCTCCTTAGTCTTAAGCCAGATGAGGCTTATCCACATGGTAGGGTAACAGCAATTGACAAGTCCGATCCACGATTCCGGGGACAACCGGTTGAAAACACCGAACTACAGAAGGTAATTGATAGCTTTGCCATTCGAGACTTTAATGCAATAGCTGAGGGGGAGGATGGCTTGGGAAGACGTACAACTGGACAAAGTGAGTCACAAGGGAAAGAAGAAAAGAGAGGACCACTTGGTGACATGAGTGAAATTGTAGACACAGCGGAAGTAATGGAATCTAGACGGACATCACTGGATATTAGATCACTATCCCTGCGTTCAATGAGTGCGGTAGCAGCTGACCATGCATACCTTACTGGTAAAGTCGCAGAAATCGTCAGAAGTAAATCACTGCCAGCGAACTTCAAGCTGGATGAAAACTCAGTAAAAGTTGAGGAGGACGAGATGAAATTCTCAATGGTTAATGAGGAGAACCCTGCAGAAAAAGAAGAACTATCTGGCGAAATCGACCACAGTGAGTTGCAAACGCACGACACAGTAGACGATCTACATGATCATGTAACTGAATTTGCAGATCCTGTCAAGGGAGGGGTGCATCAAGCCAATACCGTTTTAGGTGTCTATGGGATCGTGTCTGGTCTAGGAGGAGCCTTGCAGGCTTTTGAAGATGGCAAGAGCGGTGAGGGTTTTTCGGACCTGCTCCAGAGTTCATATGGCATAGGTGATTTGACTGGGTTGAACAAAAAAATTTCAAAAGCGGCAGGCAAAGCATTTGTTTCCCTTTTCAAAGATAAAGTGGTGGATCTAAAGACTGCCATTGGAGATAAGTTAGGAAGCCAAGTTGAAGAAGGTCTGGGTAAAACGGCTGGTAAAGTGGTTGACCTCATGGAACATGTCCCCGTTTTAGGACTTGCGTTTGGTATCATGAGTGTTGTTGATGATATCAAGCAGCACAATGCTCTTGGATACATGGACGCCGGTTTGGATACTGCGATTGCGGGACTGTCAATGCTCGGCCCAGAAGCAGAACCACTTGTAGTTGCCCTGACTGTTGTTCGTATGTTTATTGGCGACTTCTACAATGAGATTGACAGTGCCCTGAAGAAGTTACCCAAGGACGCGAGTTCCTTGCAGAAATTCGATGCATTTATGAAGGGGTTTGCACTGGCATTAAAGGATGTATGGGAGCAATTCACGTTATTTGGACAAATATTTGGTGCAATCGAACATTCGAGGAACTTGGACAAGGAATACAATAAAAACAGAGCGTTTTTGCGTGGTCTTGCTGATTACCATAATTACTTTAAAGTTGAAAAAGTTAAAGGTGGATCAGTGGTAGACTTCGCCGACGGCAGCTCTTCATGGAATGGTGGTGATATAACATTTTGGCTTCATGAAGACGGAACGGCTACACTAAAGATGGACGAAAACGTTGATGAAAATGGTAATCAGCGCACTGTAACAAACACCATTAATGTTGGAGACTCTACAGGTATAGTCGCGGGCATTGGCGAGTCGCACGACATTAGCTTCAAGACGGAAACGGTCAAAATATTTTTTTTTATCCCTGTTGACAAGAAACGAATTATTAGTGGCACAGATGGAGATAGAAATAGCTTACACGGTACATATTATGGGAACTCCAAGGACAACCAGTTCTTCACAGTTCAGAAGTTGCCAGATAATAGCAAGCTTGACTATACCCTTGGCGATTACTTCTACGACTTGTACGGAATGGACGGCAACGACGTCTTCTACCTTGGTCCTCAGAAGTCAAATGTTCATGGGGGTGAGGGTTCCGATGCATACATATTAACGAAAGATGGCGGGTATACCCACATCGATAACTATGCCATTGACATGAAGAACGACATGCTAGTTATGAATTCCACTGATTTTCAAACATTGTCATGTCAGAGGGTAGCCAATGATCTTTACATCAGCAATTCAGGGTACTCTCATCATGTGCAGGTGACCAACTGGTTTAGTGGGGATCGTTATCGCCATCTTAACTTCCTTGCTGATAAAGGTGTCTTCTTTGAGGTACGTGCTGCGGCCTTTGGCATTCCACGCTTGGTAGCCATCGCCATTGACTGTTCGAAAGACAAGTCGGCACGAACTGTCGATACCAGTCAGCCTCCTTGGAAAAATGTTGTAACCGTCCACGGCTCGAACTACTCTGATACTATTGTTGGGAATGACCAAGACAACAGATTAGATGGGGGCAATGGAACGGATCATCTAACTGGTGGCAAGGGGAAAGATATGTACATAGTTGATGCCTACGACACTGGTAACGATGTTATCAATAACTGCGCTGGTGACACACAGACAGACACACTTATGGTAGGTTTTGAGTTTCTCTCCACGATTGGACGGATTGATAAACTGAATCTTGAACTTACTGATAAAAAATCTGGACACTTCATTCGGGTTCTCAATTGGTACAGGGGTCCTGACTGCCAGCACATGACATTCGTCTCGACCGATGGAGTCGCTTATAAAGCATCAACAAACACGAGCCTTGAGGATGTTCCATTGACCGCATACTTGATTGATAAAGAAAGTAAATCCAGTGGTCAGACTGTCGATACAGCAAGCATTCCGAAGTTCTCTACCGTCGTTTCAGTTATCGGATCAAATTATACGGACAAGATCATTGGTAATAAACGAGATAATTATATCTCTGGAGGGCCAGGTGATGACCTTATCCGAGGGGATGAAGGTGCCGATACCTACGTCATGAGACCAGGACACGGGTACGACACAATCATCAATCTGGCCTTTGACCGCAAACTTGACACATTGTTGTTTGGATTCAATTTTTCCGACGTGAGTCTAGCGAGGGAGGGATATGACCTGATAGTCAAAAGCAAGGGATCAACCAAGGCTGCTAATTTGAAAGATTGGTTCAAAGGCGAGTTCCACCAGCATCTAGTAATCCGAACCATAGATGATGTGGTGAGCGTTCTACCAAAGTCGCAAAATGATTCGTTAGTTCTGACCCCGACAGTTATTGACAAGTCAAAGTCCAAGACTGATGTACAGATCAATTCCAATATCATACCATGGAGATCCATCCAACGGCTGATTGGAGGTAACCATTCTGATATCTTGACTGGTAATGATGAGATCAACTATCTGGACCCGAAGATAGGGGGATCTAAACTTATGGGCGGTAACAACAGTGATACCTATATCATTAAAGTAGGGTATGGTACAGACAATGTCATTGACAATTTCGCCGCTGATAAAAAAACTGATGTTCTCTCATTCGAAGCCCACTATTCAGATATGAGGCTCGTAGATGGAGGCAGTGACGATTTGTTGCTTTCTTCTGTTAATCATACAGCTTTGACACTAAGCCACTTCCAGAAAGGACAAGAATATCAGCATCTATTCATACAATCAGGCGACGGCGTTGGCTTCACATTGAGTCAAAAAAATGACAGCGAGTCTTTCCAAGCCATTCCTCTCTTGATCAACAGAGCTACGTCGTTGAATCACGAGAAGATTGACCTGAGATCAAGTTGGAATTGGACAGAAGTCAATTCAGTGATAGGAAGTTCTACAGCAGCGAATTACATTCAAGGCCAAGGTAAAGATAACACACTTGTTGGGGGAACGAAGGTTGACAGTTTAAAGGGTGACGCAGGTAATGATCTTTTGAGGGGAGGTGACGGCGAGAACTTCCTTGATGGGGGACTCGGCAACGATACGCTGGTAGGAGGCAAGGACGTCGATTGGATGTTAGGCTGGCTAGGCGATGACTTGCTCTACGGTGGATACGGGGCTGACAGAATTGACGGTGGTCCAGGATGTGACACGGTGCTCTTTTCCGGGAATCCTGTCAATAGAACTGGGATTTACGTGGACCTTCACTATGGACAAGGTGCTGGCGCAGATGCTGAGGGAGACATCTACATTAGTGTTGAAAATGTCTATGGAACTCCATATGATGACGTTCTTATTGGTAATGATGATGACAATATCATACTCGGACGAGCTGGGAATGATGTCATATATCCCGGTAACGGTACAGATCTACTAATTGGTGCCGAGGGACGAGATGTGTATATTATTGGTGGAACAACGGGAGTAAAAACAATACAGAATGCTGCTAACGACTCTGCCGAAGACACTCTCACCCTTCTTCCAATAAGACGTGAGCACATCAAGATTGACCGTTATGGTGACCATCTCTCTGTCAGCATAGGTGATAGGTACTCAGGATATTGGTGCCCTGAAGGTGAGCTTGAACCAATCATTATTCAAAACTGGTTTTCTAACGACACGGACAGGCATCTTGTGATCCTATGTAATGACACAAAACTGAACCAGACGGACCTTGATGACATGGCAGTACCATATGCAAAGCCTTCTTCCATGAACAACTTTGTGTGTAGTGTCTACGACTTTGGTGTTGGAAAGGCAGTAGCAATTGGTCTTGTGTGTTTTGTCATCCTGGTGGCCCTTATCGTGATCATCGTGCTCGCATACACTGGAAGGCTGACGAAGTTCGGCAGGAAGACCAGCGATGACAAAGAAGGACAAAGCTTCATGTATTCAGATTCTGTTAACTTTAATAGCCTACGGGAGGCTGATGAACAACTAAACGTCTAGGATAATCGATCGGCAACAACACATCATGATCAGCTTTAGGCCAGGAATGGACTTCATCTGGACCATTAAGAACAACAGAGATGAATGCACGATATGCATGTAAACATACATGTACATGTATGTTTTGCTCACATCACAACATTCGCTTTGAGACTTGCAGCGTCGGAGATGTCCGAATTACCAATACCAATTAATGACTCCTTTGTTCATTTTCTTAGCATTCAATTGGCAAATTGATGATTCAAAGTGAAATAAAGAAATGACATACGTTAGGGGTATTTAAGACAATATGATTTCGGCAACTGATTGGTTGTCGCTAAAAATTTATCACGATAGGCCTACTGTTATATTCATTGAAGTGGGAATATATTCCAGGTTGAAAAGGTTGCCGTATAAATTCATTCTACACCAAATGGGTGTCTAATCTCCATATTATTCTCGACCCTATTATTCAAGCTGGTCTATTATAAATATATTTACCAACAGAAAATGACTTTATCCTCCAAGGTTTGAGCAATTACCTATAGCATTCTGAAACATCAGAGTTAATCGGTCCGTTACCTCGGAGTCCGGGTCGGCGGAGTGGATCCAAGACTTGAGGGTCAGGATGAACTATATAGTTGCGCGGACCACTTTATATTTAGCTACATATAACGTCGTTATTCAAGTACTTCATGCTGGCCAAGCCACCATTGTGGAAATGGGAACATGATTCAAAGATATGAAACATTGCGTTTAGATGCCTCACTTTGGAATATAATTTACCGGTGGAGGTGATCTTAGGCAAAAGTTGTCATTTTCAAAATCGTCATACCCGTAATTCATTATTAGTGAGACAATCTGATGTGACGGTCTTTTCATTCGAGATCACTTTATATTTTGTTAGTTTTATATGATTACCCCTGTAGAGCGTTCGATTCAATAAAAAGGATTCTATCTTAGCTTCTTTTGTAGTTATCTTGTTTTTTTTCTGAGGCACAAGTTTTTTGCAGCACACTTTGCAAGGCATGACATAAACCACAGTACATTGATTGGTAAGGTTGACCCCTTTCTCAATCAAGTCAGGCTAAGCCTGTTTTTAATGAAAAACCAGTTTTTTGATGGTGATAGACATATTCAACACCTTTTTAAACATTCCACGGTGGCTTTGATTTCCATTGTGTCTTATTAGACACTCATGAAGAAGCCACACGAAACTGTGGAGAAACCCTGCGATTGGTGGTAATCATTAGTCGTCAATATTGGACCTTCCAATTCTGATATTACGTTTTATTTTTTATGTTCTCGAGAGTTCAGACTTTCGTACCATACTTCTGAATCATATGTTTATCGATTTCAATGGCCTTACCTTTCCTGGCAGTTATGAAAGCGGCAAAGGTAACTGCGGAAAAAAGAAGAATGCATACGTATTTTGTCATGGTTGTTTTTCGATTCTCATAATTACAAAATATATGACAAGTACAAAAGTATAAAACGCTGAAAGATAAATTGACAAGTTTTTCTCGGTTCCCCCTATTGAAAAGTCTCTCTTATTGTCTATTATATAGAAATACATACGTTGTTTTTACTAATAAATTTCAAGAGTGTACATGTAGACATACATTCGTCGTGTTGTTTTTTAGTATCTCGTGTATTGTCGACCTTGAGAAGACCACTAAGAGCCGGAATGAGGACGATGCGAATATGCATGTTTCTTTGTAAATAGATGTCATAAATGTGCTGCTGGCACTGAAAAAGTGATAGTTTGTTGGAATTCATACATGCCGACTTTTTTCTACAGTCTCACGACAGACAAGAATTCATGGGTAAGCCGCCTATCTTTCAATAGCTATAATTGGTAAACTTCCAACATCGAATTCAAATTATGACGCCCCCACGCAACAGAAGGCCAGAATTAATGAGTGCGAAACAGATATTTTTAGTCCGTGATCGATGTTTAGAAACGAAACGCATGAAAGACGGTTTTTCAAGTAAGTCATGATGAGCACTCGTGACCTTAATATTTGTCGACTCGAAGTGCAAAAACATGTTGTCATGAACGGAAAGGATCGGATCGATTGACATTTAGTTTTTAATCGATTCAAATCACATGCATTGTTTCGCTTCTTCGTCCAATCAGTATTTTCTAATTACATATACTCGTCCGTTTTGGATAACTACCCCCCCCCCCCCTTACACCTGACATACACTTAACTGAGAGGGTTTATGAAATTGTACAGTTTTTACTCAGTCCCTTTTTACGAGATCACGACCAAACAATTTCTTAGAAACATTTTCCAAGCTATAGTGGACACCATAACCCGGTTATCAAGATAACCCTTAGTCCTTGAAATCTTAGTGACATGCATCGTTAATAGATAAATTGGGTACATGTGATTTTATGGGAAGGACTGGAGGAAATCCCACTTAGTTATCATGATAGTTAGGTCATTTGTCATTCGGTTGGAGGTCTGACACTTCATCGTTCAGCTGACAGTCTGTGCCTTGCCAGTAAAGAAAGTCTAATTTCCACATTGACAAGGTAAGTAGCAGTGAAGGACACTTTTCTATAATCAAGTAAAAATCGCAAATTACATGTAAATGTTAATGCAATGTTGGTTATTGATATGTTTTTCGAAAATGCCTTGAAAGCCTGGCATTACTTGATTCGAACTCCTATCTTTTGCTATGTTTGCTTATGTATGTTTGCTCTGAAAACGAATGGTATGAGGCCAGGATTAGAAAAAGGTAACGTGACTTGTTGTGGCACTGTGATGAGATCAACTTTGCCGTTCTAAAAATTGTCTTCCCGATGTACTCATTATGTTTTCTCTTTTTGGTTGAGATAGGGCATCATCATGAGGATTCTTAGTTTACCCTTACTTGTCCTTTTATTGGTTGCTGCTGCTGTGGGTGATAGCGCTGGGAAAGAATGCCACGATGGGACATGCATCACAGAACACGGTTAGTAACATGATTATACTATGTACTCTATTTCCGCAATCTTGGATTTCAATATAGCCGCCCCCTGAGACTTGAACCAAAAGGCTTTTTTCCTGAATATATTGGATTTAAAGGCAGGCAAGAATATGATCTAAGACATTTACTCATTAGTTTGGGTAGCGCCTTTCAACTGGCATTATTAGAATTGTTGTCAAAAGTACGCCATCTTGGATTTGGCGTTAGTGTGACTTCCATACCACATCCATTTCCCAGAGTTTAGGGATTGGCATCCCGACAGAAAGCTTTAAAAGTTAAATCCAGCGTTATTTATTCGTTGATTACTAACTATTTTTCTTTCACAGAATGGTCCCAGTTAGATTGGAGCTGGCAGATTCTGAGAGACATTTCGTTAAAGGTGGACGGTAATAATGCATCAGTTGAAGACAGGTAGTTATAGTTTCCTTTAAATTTCATAGGCAGTACTATAACTGGTCTTAAACAAAGAGATAACGAAACGGCTTTAAATAAGAAAAATAACTACAAATCAAAAACAAAAAAAGTTCACGCAAAGGGACCTCCACACTGCAATGTTTTGTTTCTTCAGATTAACAGTGCGACCACCTCATGAAAGACCTATAGTGTAACTTAAACAAAACAAAAATAGATGAATGCTTTCCCATACGAACGTGGATTCCCCACTGATACATGTGCGATAAATTGTGAACATAAAAAGGAAACAAATTTGATTTTCAGGACAAAGCTATGGGAATCTTTCACCGATTTCACAATTAATTCGAAAGGATCAGATCCCCTTACCGATGTTACGCCATCCTCACAGGAAGAATTTCCTCTAGACGTCATTGCGTTATTTGTCCAGGTATGTTATCACAGCTCTTCTTCATTCGCAGTCTGCGAAATCCCCCCCCCCCCGCACTGGAAAAATCATCCACCCTTATTGTATGGTGATGGATTAAGGTACACGGGTCTATAGAGACCATCACCGTCAACCTTGGAGATTAGCCTATGATGCAGAGAGACCTGCTCCGACTGCATGGGAGTCGACGCCGCGAGCTGTGAGGTGACAGTCGCTTACTGTTAACGACCATCTTACATGTATCACTACGCCACTCTCTGATAGCCTTTATTACGAAATGTTAGGAACCGAAATATTTATCCGTGCTCATGACTTCATATCGAACCAGTAGAAGGTCACTAAGCCAAATGTGACAGAAATTATCTGTCCCCATTACATTCGATTAACCCAAAACCGTTCCACTTTTATTAAGTTGAATATTTCAAAGTCATGTGCTCAGCAATCCATATCTTGACTGCATCTACATTTATCGTCACTGATTTTACGTGCGCGGTCAATTCTCAATGCCTCAACATTCAAATTAAGTAGGACATTTTTTGAATCATGAGCATTTTGATTAAACGATCACTCATATTGTAGTACAGAAGACAGGCCTTTGATTGCGCTCAGCAGTAGTTGATTAACCTCTGATTCATCTCATGGTAGAAAGACACCTACTGGTTGAGATGTGACCAGCGCAGATCATGCCCTTTACCTTGTGCAAAACTACCAGTTTTTTAACGAATAGTAATGGTTTAGCCATCAGCAACCAATTTACCTCTAAGTCCATCGGTCAAGTGACGATGTTGACCAAGACGCACGTTGGGACAGAGCTCTCTCGGGTCACGCGTTGACCCAAGATAATTCCACACAACTGGAACTTGAACAATTCTTCGATCAGCTGAACAAAGCCATTATAAATGCTCAGTTTTAAAGCAAACGCCAACTTCAAATTCACTGATTTCTATAAAACTATTTAGATACAGTGTCAAAGACAACATTGATATACTCTGGTTGACTGTATGCATAAAGTTGGCCAGCTCACATTTGAATTGGTCTCCCAGTCAAAATGAAGTCTGGGACCAACCTAAAGTTGCTCAAAAAGGACTTAATATGTTTACATAGTGAAGGCCTTTTATAATTGTAGGCTTTCCATGGCAACAGAAACCATGTCCGTGAGCGAGACAAGCCTATCAAGGAAATAGTGGAGAATCGAGAGCACGATGGAATGAGGTACGACAAGCAGATCATATTGGTTTTGGAGCCTGATGATCCCATAGTAAGCGAAGCTGCCAACGATCTTTACCACAAGCATGAAAGTAAGTCTGCAGTTGTTATCTGGGATGAAAGGCTGGGCAGATTTAGATCTGTAAAAGGTGGGTTTCCAAAGCTGACAAAGTACGACAGAGTTCAAGTCGTGGGCCATGGTCGCGAAATGGATGGAAAGACAAAGATTGGCGGGCGTACAGGGGCAGAATTAGCTGACGAGGTCGCCAAACTACCCGGAGCTGGTGATGGGGAAATAGGACGAATAAGTTTAATTGGGTGTAATATCGCCAAGACAGCCAAGCCAGATTCCATGCCTCTCGGTGATGAACCGTTCCTCACAGAATTCATGAATGATCTGAAGTCCAAACACGGGATCGAGACGGTAGTGAGCGCCAGGAATACGTTTGTTCAAGTCAATGCTGAGGGGCGTAAAATGGTTGCGGAGGTGACGCCTGATGGAATGAAATGGCACTCAAAGGACGCCTCTAAGAAGGTTGTATTGAGCTTTGACGAGGATGGTAACATCGTGTCGGAGAAGGTTCCTGCAACTGAACGGATCCCGGCCTACCCATGTGTGGACTGTGCACTGGGCCCTCTCGACGTGGCGACTGTGGATGGCGTGTCTGAAATCTATTTGCTCGTTGGTCCTAAAGGCAAAGAAAGAATTGCCACGATTGACCACAATGAGATGAACCGCGTGTTAGATAAACAGACTGTAAACACTTTCTTGAAAAGTAAGGATGACCTCATCAGAGAGGCTATGATACAAAATAAAGACAAGGTTGCACAACGTTTTAAACTAAAGAGGAGTGACGATGTTAAGACGGTCGGCTATAACATTGTGTCTATAGATGGTAATTCCGTTACAATCGAAGGTGTGGGTAAAAAGGGTAAAAGAAACAGAATAGAGTTAAATATTGGGTCAAGTGTAAAGAATGCGTATGTTTATGAGTGGGGAAATAAGTTGGAGGTCAGAGGTAGAAAGGTCAGGGTAATAAGCAGTGTCGAAGAAATGGTTCGTGAAATTAATTGGCTGGGTTTGAATGGGATCAGAAACAAGGGAAAGGATAATCTTTATCGATTTGGTGACTGGGTCATAAGCCTCGGCAAGGGAGACTTTTATGCAAATATTCATGGCTTCATAGCTTCAGAACAAGAAGCGGGTGACAACGAGATCGATAAGGTTATTACTGATCGTGGCAAAGCAGAAAAGAAATGGCCTTTCAATAGTGAAAAGGGTCGTCCAATGAAACCACCTAGTAATATTGATAAGGTATCATACGACCAACTTCAGGACAATATAGATGATTGGGGGACTCTGAAGGAGTGCATGGATCATTGGTACAAGGGGGACCACAGTGCTATTGCCTCCAGTATGAAGCTTGGGTACGGGTCTGCGAAGGCTGCTGTGCTTACATTTGCTTTCAGCATATCCGAATCCGTAAGAAATTTTCGAACGCACATTGTTAATGTAATGGCATTGGAAATGTTAGACCCGTTAAGGCATGGTGCTACTCTTACGATGAAAGAGTTCCTGCAGAACCATCCAATGGCTCGTGGAGGAACGTGGCCCGACCGTGGCAGAACAGGATTTAATGGCCTAAATGAAGGTAATACTGACAAGGTACTTCCCAGAGAGCTCGCATTCACTCGGCATTGGCTCCTTAGTCTTAAGCCAGATGAGGCTAATCCACATGGTAGGGTAACAGCAATTGACAAGTCCGATCCACGATTCCGGGGACAACCGGTTGAAAACACCGAACTCGAGGAAATAATTGATAGCTTTGCCATTCGAGACTTTAATGCAATAGCTAAGGGGGAGGATGGCTTGGGAAGACGTACAACTGGACAAAGTGAGTCACAAGGGAAAGAAGAAAAGAGAGGACCACTTGGTGACATGAGTGAAATTGTAGACACAGCGGAAGTAATGGAATCTAGACGGACATCACTGGATATTAGATCACTATCCCTGCGTTCAATGAGTGCGGTAGCAGCTGACCATGCATACCTTACTGGTAAAGTCGCAGAAATCGTCAGAAGTAAATCACTGCCAGCGAACTTCAAGCTGGATGAAAACTCAGTAAAAGTTGAGGAGGACGAGATGAAATTCTCAATGGTTAATGAGGAGAACCCTGCAGAAAAAGAAGAACTATCTGGCGAAATCGACCACAGTGAGTTGCAAACGCACGACACAGTAGACGATCTTCATGATCATGTAACTGAATTTGCAGATCCTGTCAAGGGAGGGGTGCATCAAGCCAATACCGTTTTAGGTGTCTATGGGATCGTGTCTGGTCTAGGAGGAGCCTTGCAGGCTTTTGAAGATGGCAAGAGCGGTGAGGGTTTTTCGGACCTGCTCCAGAGTTCATATGGCATAGGTGATTTGACTGGGTTGAACAAAAAAATTTCAAAAGCGGCAGGCAAAGCATTTGTTTCCCTTTTCAAAGATAAAGTGGTAGATCTAAAGACTGCCATCGGGGATAAGTTAGGAAGTCAAGTTGAAGAAGGTCTGGGTAAAACGGCTGGTGAAGTGGGTGACCTCATGGAAGATGTCCCCATTTTAAGACTTGCGTTTGGTATCATGAGTGTTGTTGATGATATCAAGCAGCACAATGCTCTTGGATACATCGACGCCGGTTTGGATACTGCGATTGCGGGACTGTCAATGCTCAGCCCAGAAGCAGAACCAGTTGTACTTGCCCTGACTGTTGTTCGTATGTTTATTGGCGACTTCTACAATGAGATTGACAGTGCCCTTAAGAAGTTACCCAAGGACGCAGGTTCCTTACAGAAATTCGATGCATTTATGAAGGGGTTTGCACTGGCATTAAAGGATGTATGGGAGCAAGTCACGTTATTTGGACAAATATTTGGTGCAATCGAACATTCGAGGAACTTGGACAAGGAATACAATAAAAACAGAGCGTTTTTGCGTGGTCTTGCTGATTACCATAATTACTTTAAAGTTGAAAACGTTAAAGGTGGATCAGTGGTAAACTTCGCCGACGGCAGCTCTTCATGGAATGGTGGTGATATAACATTTTGGCTTCATGAAGACGGAACGGCTACACTAAAGATGGACGAAAACGTTGATGAAAATGGTAATCAGCGCACTGTAACACACACCATTAATGTTGGAGACTCTACGGGTATAGTCGCGGGCATTGGCGAGTCGCACGACATTAGCTTCAAGACGGAAACGGTCAAAATATTTTTCTTTATCCCTGTTGACAAGAAACGAATTATTAGTGGCATAGATGGAGATAGAAATAGCTTACACGGTACATATTATGGGAACTCCAAGGACAACCAGTTCTTCACAGTTCAGAAGTTGCCAGATAATAGCAAGCTTGACTATACCCTTGGCGATTACTTTACGACTTGTACGGAATGGACGGCAACGACGTCTTCTACCTTGGTCCTCAGAAGTCAAATGTTCATGGGGGTGAGGGTTCCGATGCATACATATTAACGAAAGATGGCGGGTATACCCACATCGATAACTATGCCATTGACATGAAGAACGACATGCTAGTTATGGATTCCACTGATTTTCAAACATTGTCATGTCAGAGGGTAGCCAATGATCTTTACATCAGCAATTCAGGGTACTCTCATCATGTGCAGGTGACCAACTGGTTTAGTGGGGATCGTTATCGCCATCTTAACTTCCTTGCTGATAAAGGTGTCTTCTTTGAGGTACGTGCTGCGGCTTTTGGCATTCCACGCTTGGTAGCCATCGCCATTGACTGTTCGAAAGACAAGTCGGCACGAACTGTCGATACCAGTCAGCCTCCTTGGAAAAATGTTGTAACCGTCCACGGCTCGAACTACTCTGATACTATTGTTGGGAATGACCAAGACAACAGATTAGATGGGGGCAATGGAACGGATCATCTAACTGGTGGCAAGGGGAAAGATATGTACATAGTTGATGCCTACGACACTGGTAACGATGTTATCAATAACTGCGCTGATGACACACAGACAGACACACTCATGGTAGGTTTTGAGTTTCTCTCCACGATTGGACGGATTGATAACCTGAACCTTGAACTACTTACTGATAAAAAATCTGGACACTTCATCCGGGTTCTCAATTGGTACAGGGGTCCTGACTGTCAGCACCTGACATTCGTCTCGACCGATGGAGTCGCTTATAAAGCATCAACAAACACGAGCCTTGAGGATGTTCCATTGACCGCATACTTGATTGATAAAGAAAGTAAATCCAGTGGTCAGACTGTCGATACAGCAAGCATTCCGAAGTTCTCTACCGTCGTTTCAGTTATCGGATCAAATTATACGGACAAGATCATCGGTAATAAACGAGATAATTATATCTCTGGAGGGCCAGGTGATGACGTTATCCGAGGGGGTGAAGGTGCCGATACCTACGTCATGAGACCAGGACACGGGTACGACACAATCATCAATCTGGCCTTTGACCGCAAACTTGACACATTGTTGTTTGGATTCAATTTTTCCGACGTGAGTCTAGCCAGGGAGGAATGTGACCTGATAGTCAAAAGCAATGGATCAACCAAGGCTGCTAATTTGAAAGATTGGTTCAAAGGCGAGTTCCACCAGCATCTAGTAATCCGAACCATAGATGATGTGGTGAGCGTTCTACCAAAGTCGCAAAATGATTCGTTAGTTCTGACCCCGACAGTTATTGACAAGTCAAAGTCCAAGACTGATGTACAGATCAATTGCAATATCAAACCATGGAGATCCATCCAACGTCTGATTGGAGGTAACCATTCTGATATCTTGACTGGTAATGATGAGATCAACTATCTGGACCCGAAGATAGGGGGATCTAAACTAATGGGCGGTAACAACAGTGATACCTATATCATTAAAGTAGGGTATGGTACAGACAATGTCATTGACAATTTCGCCGCTGATAACAAAACTGATGTTCTCTCATTCGAAGCTCACTATTCAGATATGAGGCTCGTAGATGGAGGCAGTGACGATTTGTTGCTTTCTTCTGTTAATCATACAGCTTTGACACTAAGCCACTTCCAGAAAGGACAAGAATATCAGCATCTATTCATACAATCAGGCGACGGCGTTGGCTTCACATTGAGTCAAAAAAATGACAGCGAGTCTTTTCAAGCCATTCCTCTCTTGATCAACAGAGCTACGTCGTTGAATCACGAGAAGATTGACCTGAGATCAAGTTGGAATTGGACAGAAGTCAATTCAGTGATAGGAAGTTCTACAGCAGCGAATTACATTCAAGGCCAAGGTAAAGATAACACACTTGTTGGGGGAACGAAGGTTGACAGTTTAAAGGGTGACGCAGGTAATGATCTTTTGAGGGGAGGTGACGGCGAGAACTTCCTTGATGGGGGACTCGGCAACGATACGCTGGTAGGAGGCAAGGACGTCGATTGGATGTTAGGCTGGCTAGGCGATGACTTGCTCTACGGTGGATACGGGGCTGACAGAATTGACGGTGGTCCAGGATGTGACACGGTGCTCTTTTCCGGGAATCCTGTCAATAGAACTGGGATTTACGTGGACCTTCACTATGGACAAGGTGCTGGCGCAGATGCTGAGGGAGACATCTACATTAGTGTTGAAAATGTCTATGGAACTCCATATGATGACGTTCTTATTGGTAATGATGATGACAATATCATACTCGGACGAGCTGGGAATGATGTCATATATCCCGGTAACGGTACAGATCTACTAATTGGTGCCGAGGGACGAGATGTGTATATTATTGGTGGAACAACGGGCGTAAAAACAATACAGAATGCTGCTAACGACTCTGCCGAAGACACTCTCACCCTTCTTCCAATAAGACGTGAGCACATCAAGATTGACCGTTATGGTGACCATCTCTCTGTCAGCATAGGTGATAGGTACTCAGGATATTGGTGCCCTGAAGGTGAGCTTGGACCAATCATTATTCAAAACTGGTTTTCTAATGACACGAACATGCATCTTGTGATCCTATGTAATGACACAAAACTGAACCAGACGGACCTTGATGACATGGCAGTACCATATGCAAAGCCTTCTTCCATGAACAACTTTGTGTGTAGTGTCTACGACTTTGGTGTTGGAAAGGCAGTAGCAATTGGTCTTGTGTGTTTTGTCATCCTGTTGGCCCTTATCGTGATCATCATGCTCGCATACACTGGAAGGCTGACGAAATTCGGCAGGAAGACCAGCGATGACAAAGAAGGACAGAGCTTTATGTATTCAGATTCTGTTAACTATAATAGCCTACGGGATGCTGATGAACAACTAAACGTCTAGGATAATCGATCGGCAACTACACATCATGGCCAGGAATGGACTTCTTTTGGACCATTAAGAACAACAGAGATGAATGCACGATATATATATATACATGTATGTTTTGCTCACATCACAACATTCGCTTTGAGACTTGCAGCGTCGGAGATGTCCGAATTACCAATACCAATTAATGACTCCTTTGTTCATTTTCTTAGCATTCAATTGGCCAATTGATGATTCAAAGTGAAATAAAGAAATGACATTTGATTACGTTAGGGGTATTTAAGACAATATGATTTCGGCAACTGATTGGTTGTCGCTAAAAATTTATCACGATAGGCCTACTGTTATATTCCATTGAAGTGGGAATATATTCCAGGTTGAGAAGGTTGCCGTATAAATTCATTCTACACCAAATGGGTGTCTAATCTCCATATTATTCTCGACCCTGTTATTCAAGCTGGTCTACTATAAATATATTTACCGACAGAAAATGACTTTATCCTCCAAGGTTTGAGCAATTACCTATAGCATTCTGAAACATCAGAGTTAATCGGTCCGTTACCTCGGAGTCCGGGTCGGCGGAGTGGATCCAAGACTTGAGGGTCAGGATGACCTATATAGTTGCGCGGACCACTTTATATTTAGCTACATATAACGTCGTTATTCAAGTACTTCATGCTGGCCAAGTCACCATTGTGGAAATGGGAACATGATTCAAAGATATGAAACATTGCGTTTAGATGCCACACTTTTGAATATAATTTGCCGGTGGAGGTGATCGTAAGCAAAAGTTATCATTTTCAAAATCGTCATACCCGTAATTCATTATTAGTGAGACAATCTGATGTGACGGTCTTTTCATTCGAGATCACTTTATATTTTGTTAGTTTTATATGATTACCCCTGTAGAGCGTTCGATTCAATAAAAAGGATTCTATCTTAGCTTCTTTTGTAGTTATCTTGTTTTTTTTCTGAGGCACAAGTTTTTTGCAGCACACTTTGCAAGGCATGACATAAACCACAGTACATTGATTGGTAAGGTTGACCCCTTTCTTAATCAAGTCAGGCTAAGCCTGTTTTTAATGAAAAACCAGTTTTTTGATGGTGATAGACATATTCAACACCTTTTTAAACATTCCACGGTGGCTTTGATTTCCATTGTGTCTTATTAGACACTCATGAAGAAGCCACACGAAACTGTGGAGAAACTCTGCGATTGGTGGTAATCATTAGTCGTCAATATTGGACCTTCCAATTCTGATATTACGTTTTATTTTTTATGTTCTCGAGAGTTCAGACTTTCGTACCATACTTCTGAATCATATGTTTATCGATTTCAATGGCCTTAACTTTCCTGGCAGTTATGAAAGCGGCAAAGGTAACTGCGGAAAAAAGAAGAATGCATACGTATTTTGTCATGGTTGTTTTTCGATTCTCATAATTACAAAATATATGACAAGTACAAAAGTATAAAACGCTGAAAGATAAATTGACAAGTTTTTCTCGGTTCCCCCTATTGAAAAGTCTCTCTTATTGTCTATTATATGGAAATACATACGTTGTTTTTACTAATAAATTTCAAGAGTGTACATGTAGACATACATTCGTCGTGTTGTTATTTAGTATCTCGTGTATTGTCGACCTTGAGAAGACCACTAAGAGCCGGAATGAGGACGATGCGAATTTGCATGTTTCTTTGTAAAAAGATGTCATAAATGTGCTGCTGGCACTGAAAAAGTGATAGTTTGTTGGAATTCATACATGCCGACTTTTTTCTACAGTCTCACGACAGACAAGAATTCATGGGTAAGCCGCCTATCTTTCAATAGCTATAATTGGTAAACTTCCAACATCGAATTCAAATTATGACGCCCCCACGCAGCAGAAGGCCAGAATTAATGAGTGCGAAACGGATATTTTTAGTCCGTGACCGATGTTTAGAAACGAAACGCATGAAAGACGGTTTTTCAAGTAAGTCATGATGAGCACTCGTGACCTTAATATTTGTCGACTCGAAGTGCAAAAACATGTTGTCATGAACGGAAAGGATCGGATCGATTGACATTTAGTTTTTAATCGATTCAAATCACATGCATTGTTTCGCTTCTTCGTCCAATCAGTATTTTCTAATTACATATACTCGTCCGTTTTGGATAACTACCCCCCCCCCCCCCTTACACCTGACATACACTTAACTGAGAGGGTTTATGAAATTGTACAGTTTTTACTCAGTCCCTTTTTACGAGATCACGACCAAACAATTTCTTAGAAACATTTTCCAAGCTATAGTGGACACCATAACCCGGTTATCAAGATAACCCTTAGTCCTTGAAATCTTAGTGACATGCATCGTTAATAGATAAATTGGGTACATGTGATTTTATGGGAAGGACTGGAGGAAATCCCACTTAGTTATCATGATAGTTAGGTCATTTGTCATTCGGTTGGAGGTCTGACACTTCATCGTTCAGCTGACAGTCTGTGCCTTGCCAGTAAAGAAAGTCTAATTTCCACATTGAAAAGGTAAGTAGCAGTGAAGGACACTTTTCTATAATCAAGTAAAAATCGCAAATTACATGTAAATGTTAATGCAATGTTGGTTATTGATATGTTTTTCGAAAATGCCTTGAAAGCCTGGCATTACTTGATTCGAACTCCTATCTTTTGCTATGTTTGCTTATGTATGTTTGCTCTGAAAACGAATGGTATGAGGCCAGGATTAGAAAAAGGTAACGTGACTTGTTGTGGCACTGTGATGAGATCAACTTTGCCGTTCTAAAAATTGTCTTCCCGATGTACTCATTATGTTTTCTCTTTTTGGTTGAGATAGGGCATCATCATGAGGATTCTTAGTTTACCCTTACTTGTCCTTTTATTGGTTGCTGCTGCTGTGGGTGATAGCGCTGGGAAAGAATGCCACGATGGGACATGCATCACAGAACACGGTTAGTAACATGATTATACTATGTACTCTATTTCCGCAATCTTGGATTTCAATATAGCCGCCCCCTGAGACTCGAACCAAAAGGCTTTTTTCCTGAATATATTGGATTTAAAGGCAGGCAAGAATATGATCTAAGACATTTACTCATTAGTTTGGGTAGCGCCTTTCAACTGGCATTATTAGAATTGTTGTCAAAAGTACGCCATCTTGGATTTGGCGTTAGTGTGACTTCCATACCACATCCATTTCCCAGAGTTTAGGGATTGGCATCCCGACAGAAAGCTTTAAAAGTTAAATCCAGCGTTATTTATTCGTTGATTACTAACTATTTTTCTTTCACAGAATGGTCCCAGTTAGATTGGAGTTGGCAGATTCTGAGAGACATTTCGTTAAAGGTGGACGGTAATAATGCATCAGTTGAAGACAGGTAGTTATAGTTTCCTTTAAATTTCATAGGCAATACTATAACTGGTCTTAAACAAAGAGATATCGAAACTACTTTAAATTAGAAAAATAACTACAGGACCTCCACACTGCAATGTTTTGTTTCTTCAGATTAACAGTGCGACCACCTCATGAAAGACCTATAGTGTAACTTAAACAAAACAAAAATAGATGAATGCTTTCCCAAACGAACGTGGATTCACCACTGATATATGTGCGATAAATTGTGAGCGATGAACATAAAAAGGAAACAAATTTGCTTTTCAGGACAAAGCTATGGGAATCTTTCACCGATTTCGCAATTAATTCGAAAGGATCAGATCCCCTTCCCGATGTTACGCCAACCTCACAGGAAGGATTTCCTCTAGACGTCATTGCGTTATTTGTCCAGGTATGTTATCACAGCTCTTCTTCATTCGCAGTCTGCGAAATCCCCCCCCCCACTGGAAAAATCATCCATCCTTATTGTATGGTGATGGATTAAGGTATACGGGTCTATAGAGACCATCACCGTCAACCTTTGAGATTAGCCTATGATGCAGAGAGACCTGCTCCGACTGCATGGGAGTCGACGCCGCGAGCTGTGAGGTGACATGCGCTGACTGTTAACGACCATCTCACATGTATCACTGCGCCACTCTCTGATAGCCTTTATTACGAAACGTTAGGAACCAAAATATTAATCCGTACTCATGATTTCATATCGAAACAGGAGAAGGTAACCAAGCCAAATATCACTGACATTATCTGTCCCCATTATACCCGATGAACCCAAAGTTGAATATTTTGAGGTCATGTGCTCAGCAATCCATAGTATCTTGACTGCATCTAGGCCTACATTTATCGTCACTGATTTTACGTGCGCGGTCAATTCTCAATGCCTCAACGTTCAAATTAAGTAGGACATTTTTTGAATCATGAGCATTTTGATTAAACGATCACTCATATTGTAGTACAGCAGACAGGCCTTTGATTGCGCTCAGCAGTAGTTGATTATCCTCTGATTCATCTCATGGTAGAAAGAAACCTACTGGATGAGATGTGACCAGTGCAGAGCATACCCTTCACCTTGTGCAAAACTACCAGTTTTTTAATGAAAAGTAATGGTTTAGCCATCAGCAACCAATTTACCTCTTAATCCATCGGTCAAGTGACGATGTTGACCAATCCACTACTTCAGTTAATCAACCTAATTAGTCAAGCAGACCAGAGTCTTTCAAATGATTATTTAATAATTTATTTGAAAGACTCTGAGCTGACCAATTCAGTTGACTCAGAGTCTTTCAAAACAAGAGTCAGGTAACTAGGGAACACATGGTTTCAACATCAATCCCCACCGCCCATTCCGAAAGACGCACGTTGGGACAGAGCTCTCTTGGATCACGCGTTGACCCAAGCCAATTCCACACAACTGGAACTTGAACAATTCTTCGATCAGCTGAACATAGCCATTACAAATGCTCAGTTCTAAAGCAAACGCCAACTTCAAATTCACCGATTTCTATAAAATTATTTAGATATAGTGTCAAAGACAACATTGATATACTCTGGTTGACTGCATGCATAAAGTTGGCCAGCTGACTTTTGAATTGGTCTCCCAGTCAAAATGAAGTCTGGGACCAACCTAAAGTTGCTCAAAAAATGACTTAATATGTTTACATAGTGAAGGCCTTTTATAATTGTAGGCTTTCCATGGCAACAGAAACCATGTCCGTGAGCGAGACAAGCCTATCAAGGAAGTAGTGGAGAATCGAGAGCACGATGGAATTAGGTACGACAAGCAAATCATATTGGTTTTGGAGCCTGATGATCCCATAGTAAGCGAAGCTGCAAACGATCTTTACCACAAGCATAAAAGTAAGTCCGCTGTTGTTGTCTGGGATGAAAGGCTAGGCAGATTTAGATCTGTAAAAGGTGGGTTTCCAAAGCTGACGAAGTACAGCAGAGTTCAAGTCGTGGGCCATGGTCGCGAAATGGATGGAAAAACAAAGATTGGCGGGCGTACAGGGGCAGAATTAGCTGACGAGGTCGCCAAACTACCCGGAGCTGGTGATGGGGAAATAGGACGAATAAGTTTCATTGGGTGTAATATCGCCAAGACAGCCAATCCAGATTCCATGCCTCTCGGTGATGAACCGTTCCTCACAGAATTCATGAATGATCTGAAGTCCAAGCACGGGATCGAGACGGTAGTGAGCGCCAGGAATACGTTTGTTCAAGTCAATGCTGAGGGGCGTAAAATGGTTGCGGAGGTGACGCCTGATGGAATGAAATGGCACTCAAAGGACGCCTCTAAGAAGGTTGTATTGAGCTTTGACGAGGATGGTAACATCGTGTCGGAGAAGGTTCCTGCAACTGAACGGATCCCGGCCTACCCATGTGTGGACTGTGCACTGGGCCCTCTCGACGTGGCGACTGTGGATGGCGTGTCTGAAATCTATTTGCTGGTTGGTCCTGAAGGAAAAGAAAGAATTGCCACGATTGACCACAATGAGATGAACCGCGTGTTAGATAAACAGACTGTAAACACTTTCTTGAAAAGTAAGGATGACCTCATCAGAGAGGCTATGATACAAAATAAAGACAAGGTTGCACAACGTTTTAAACTAAAGAAGAGTGACGATGTTAAGACGGTCGGCTATAACATTGTGTCTATTGATGGTAATTCCGTTACAATCGAAGGTGTGGGTAAAAAGGGTAAAAGAAACAGGATAGAGTTAAATATTGGGTCAAGTGTAAAGAATGCGTATGTTTATGAGTGGGGAAATAAGTTGGAGGTCAGAGGTAGAAAGGTCAGGGTAATAAGCAGTGTCGAAGAAATGGTTCGTGAAATTAATTGGCTGGGTTTGAATGGGATCAGAAACAAGGGAAAGGATAATCTTTATCGGTTTGGTGACTGGGTCATAAGCCTCGGCAAGGGAGACTTTTATGCAAATATTCATGGCTTCATAGCTTCAGAACAAGAAGCGGGTGACAACGAGATCGATAAGGTTATTACTGATCGTGGCAAAGCAGAAAAGAAATGGCCTTTCAATAGTGAAAAGGGTCGTCCAATGAAACCACCTAGTAATATTGATAAGGTATCATACGACCAACTTCAGGACGATATAGATGATTGGGGGACTCTGAAGGAGTGCATGGATCATTGGTACAAGGGGGACCACAGTGCTATTGCCTCCAGTATGAAGCTTGGGTACGGGTCTGCGAAGAATGCTGTGCTAACATTTGCTTTCAGCATATCCGAATCCGTAAGAAATTTTCGAACGCACATTGTTAATGTAATGGCATTGGAAATGTTAGACCCGTTAAGGCATGGTGCTACTCTTACGATGAAAGAGTTCCTGCAGAACCATCCAATGGCTCGTGGAGGAACGTGGCCCGACCGTGGCAGAACAGGATTTAATGGCCTAAATGAAGGTAATACTGACAAGGTACTTCCCAGAGAGCTCGCATTCACTCGGCATTGGCTCCTTGGTCTTAAGCCAGATGAGGCTAATCCACATGGTAGGGTAACAGCAATTGACAAGTCCGATCCACGATTCCGGGGACAACCGGTTGAAAACACCGAACTCGAGGAAATAATTGATAGCTTTGCCATTCGAGACTTTAATGCAATAGCTAAGGGGGAGGATGGCTTGGGAAGACGTACAACTGGACAAAGTGAGTCACAAGGGAAAGGAGAAAAGAGAGGACCACTTGGTGACATGAGTAAACTTGTAGACACAGCGGGAGTAATGGAATCTAGACGGACATCACTGGATATTAGATCACTATCCCTGCGTTCAATGAGTGCGGTAGCAGCTGACCATGCATACCTTACTGGTAAAGTCGCAGAAATCGTCAGAAGTAAATCACTGCCAGCGAACTTCAAGCTGGATGAAAACTCAGTAAAAGTTGAGGAGGACGAGATGAAATTCTCAATGGTTAATGAGGAGAACCCAGCAGAAAAAGAAGAACTATCTGGCGAAATCGACCACAGTGAGTTGCAAACGCACGACACAGTAGACGATCTACATGATCATGTAACTGAATTTGCAGATCCTGTCGAGGGAGGGTTGCATCAAGCCAAAGGCGTTTTAGATGTCTATGGGGTAGTGTCTAATCTAGGTGGAGCCTTGCAGGCTTTTGAAGATGGCAAGAGCGGTGAGGGTTTTTCGGACCTGCTCCAGAGTTCATATGGCATAGGCAATTTGACTGGGTTGAACAAAAAAATTTATAAAGCGGCAGGCAAAGCATTTGTTTCCCTTTTCAAAGATGAAGTGGCAGATCTAAAGACTGCCACTGGGGATAAGTTAGGAAGCCTAGTTGAAAAAGGTCCGGGTAAAACGGCTGGTAAAGTGGTTGACCTCATGGAAGATGTCCCCGTTTTAGGACTTGCGTTTGGTATCATGAGTGTTGTTGATGATATCAAGCAGCACAATGCTCTTGGATACATCGACGCCGGTTTGGATACTGCGATTGCGGGGCTGTCAATGCTCGGCCCAGAAGCAGAACCACTTGTAGTTGCCCTGACTGTTGTTCGTATGTTTATTGGCGACTTCTACAATGAGATTGACAGTGCCCTGAAGAAGTTACCCAAGGACGCGAGTTCCTTGCAGAAATTCGATGCATTTATGAAGGGGTTTGCACTGGCATTAAAGGATGTATGGGAGCAATTCACGTTATTTGGACAAATATTTGGTGCAATCGAACATTCGAGGAACTTGGACAAGGAATACAATAAAAACAGAGCGTTTTTGCGTGGTCTTGCTGATTACCATAATTACTTTAAAGTTGAAAAAGTTAAAGGTGGATCAGTGGTAGACTTCGCCGACGGCAGCTCTTCATGGAATGGTGGTGATATAACATTTTGGCTTCATGAAGACGGAACGGCTACACTAAAGATGGACGAAAACGTTGATGAAAATGGTAATCAGCGCACTGTAACACACACCATTAATGTCGGAGACTCTACAGGTATAGTCGCGGGCATTGGCGAGTCGCACGACATTAGCTTCAAGACGGAAACGGTCAAAATATTTTTCTTTATCCCTGTTGACAAGAAACAAATTATTAGTGGCATAGATGGAGATAGAAATAGCTTACACGGTACATATTATGGGAACTCCAAGGACAACCAGTTCTTCACAGTTCAGAAGTTGCCAGATAATAGCAAGCTTGGCTATACCCTTGGCGATTACTTCTACGACTTGTACGGAATGGACGGCAACGACGTCTTCTACCTTGGTCCTCAGAAGTCAAATGTTCATGGGGGTGAGGGTTCCGATGCATACATATTAACGAAAGATGGCGGGTATACCCACATCGATAACTATGCCATTGACATGAAGAACGACATGCTAGTTATGAATTCCACTGATTTTCAAACATTGTCATGTCAGAGGGTAGCCAATGATCTTTACATCAGCAATTCAGGGTACTCTCATCATGTGCAGGTGACCAACTGGTTTAGTGGGGATCGTTATCGCCATCTTAACTTCCTTGCTGATAGAGGTGTCTTCTTTGAGGTACGTGCTGCGGCCTTTGGCATTCCACGCTTGGTAGCCATCGCCATTGACTGTTCGAAAGACAAGTCGGCACGAACTGTCGATACCAGTCAGCCTCCTTGGAAAAATGTTGTAACCGTCCACGGCTCGAACTACTCTGATACTATTGTTGGGAATGACCAAGACAACAGATTAGATGGGGGCAATGGAACGGATCATCTAACTGGTGGCAGGGGGAAAGATATGTACATAGTTGATGCCTACGACACTGGTAACGATGTTATCAATAACTGCGCTGATGACACACAGAAAGACACACTCATGGTAGGTTTTGAGTATCTCTCCACGATTGGACGGATTGATAAACTGAATCTTGAACTTACTGATAAAAAATCTGGACACTTCATTCGGGTTCTCAATTGGTACAGGGGTCCTGACTGCCAGCACATGACATTTGGCTCGACCGATGGAGTCGCTTATAAAGCATCAACAAACACGAGCCTTGAGGATGTTCCATTGGCCGCATACTTGATTGATAAAGAAAGTAAATCCAGTGGTCAGACTGTCGATACAGCGAGCATTCCGAAGTTCTCTACCGTCGTTTCAGTTATCGGATCAAATTATACGGACAAGATCATCGGTAATAAACGAGATAATTATATCTCTGGAGGGCCAGGTGATGACGTTATCCGAGGGGGTGAAGGTGCCGATACCTACGTCATGAGACCAGGACACGGGTACGACACAATCATCAATCTGGCCTTTGACCGCAAACTTGACACATTGTTGTTTGGATTCAATTTTTCCGACGTGAGTCTAGCGAGGGAGGGATATGACCTGATAGTCAAAAGCAAGGGATCAACCAAGGCTGCTAATTTGAAAGATTGGTTCAAAGGCGAGTTCCACCAGCATCTAGTAATCCGAACCATAGATGATGTGGTGAGCGTTCTACCAAAGTCGCAAAATGATTCGTTAGTTCTGACCCCGACAGTTATTGACAAGTCAAAGTCCAAGACTGATGTACAGATCAATTGCAATATCAAACCATGGAGATCCATCCAACGTCTGATTGGAGGTAACCATTCTGATATCTTGACTGGTAATGATGAGATCAACTATCTGGACCCGAAGATAGGGGGATCTAAACTAATGGGCGGTAACAACAGTGATACCTATATCATTAAAGTAGGGTATGGTACAGACAATGTCATTGACAATTTCGCCGCTGATAACAAAACTGATGTTCTCTCATTCGAAGCTCACTATTCAGATATGAGGCTCGTAGATGGAGGCAGTGACGATTTGTTGCTTTCTTCTGTTAATCATACAGCTTTGACACTAAGCCACTTCCAGAAAGGACAAGAATATCAGCATCTATTCATACAATCAGGCGACGGCGTTGGCTTCACATTGAGTCAAAAAAATGACAGCGAGTCTTTCCAAGCCATTCCTCTCTTGATCAACAGAGCTACGTCGTTGAATCACGAGAAGATTGACCTGAGATCAAGTTGGAATTGGACAGAAGTCAATTCAGTGATAGGAAGTTCTACAGCAGCGAATTACATTCAAGGCCAAGGTAAAGATAACACACTTGTTGGGGGAACGAAGGTTGACAGTTTAAAGGGTGACGCAGGTAATGATCTTTTGAGGGGAGGTGACGGCGAGAACTTCCTTGATGGGGGACTCGGCAACGATACGCTGGTAGGAGGCAAGAACGTCGATTGGATGTTAGGCTGGCTAGGCGATGACTTGCTCTACGGTGGATACGGGGCTGACAGAATTGACGGTGGTCCAGGATGTGACACGGTGCTCTTTTCCGGGAATCCTGTCAATAGAACTGGGATTTACGTGGACCTTCACTATGGACAAGGTGCTGGCGCAGATGCTGAGGGAGACATCTACATTAGTGTTGAAAATGTCTATGGAACTCCATATGATGACGTTCTTATTGGTAATGATGATGACAATATCATACTCGGACGAGCTGGGAATGATGTCATATATCCCGGTAACGGTACCGATCTACTAATTGGTGCCGAGGGACGAGATGTGTATATTATTGGTGGAACAACGGGCGTAAAAACAATACAGAATGCTGCTAACGACTCTGCCGAAGACACTCTCACCCTTCTTCCAATAAGACGTGAGCACATCAAGATTGACCGTTATGGTGACCATCTCTCTGTCAGCATAGGTGATAGGTACTCAGGATATTGGTGCCCTGAAGGTGAGCTTGGACCAATCATTATTCAAAACTGGTTTGTTAATGACACGAACAGGCATCTTGTGATCCTTTGTAATGACACAAAACTGAACCAGACGGACCTTGATGACATGGCAGTACCATATGCAAAGCCTTCTTCCATGAACAACTTTGTGTGTAGTGTCTACGACTTTGGTGTTGGAAAGGCAGTAGCAATTGGTCTTGTGTGTTTTGTCATCCTGGTGGCCCTTATCGTGATCATCGTGCTCGCATTCACTGGAAGGCTGACGAAGTTCGGCAGGAAGACCAGCGATGACAAAGAAGGACAAAGCTTTATGTTTTCAGATTCTGTTAACTATAATAGCCTACGGGAGGCTGATGAACAACGAAACGTCTAGGATATTCGATCGGCAACAACACATCATGATCAGCTTTAGGCCAGGAATGGAGTTCTTCTGGACCATTAAGAACAACAGAGATGAATGCACGATATATATATACATGTATGTTTTGCTCACATCACAACATTCGCTTTGAGACTTGCAGCGTCGGAGATGTCCGAATTACCAATACCAATTAATGACTCCTGTGTTATTTTCTTAGCATTCAATTGGCCAATTAATGATTCAAAGTGAAATAAAGAAATGACATTTGATTACGTTAGGGGTATTTAAGACAATATGATTTCGGCAACTGATTGGTTGTCGCTAAAAATATATCACGATAGGCCTACTGTTATATTCCATTGAAGTGGGAATATATTCTAGGTTGAGAAGGTTGCCGTATGAATTCATTCTACACCAAATGGGTGTCTAATCTCCACACTATTCTCGACCCTGTTATTCAAGCTTGTCTACTATAAATATATTTACCGACAGAAAATGACTTTATCCTCGAAGGTTTGAGCAATTACCTATAGCATTCTGAACCATCAGAGTTAATCGGTCCGTTACCTCGGAGTCCGGGTCGGCGGAGTGGATCCAAGACTTGAGGGTCAGGATGACCTATGTAGTTGCGCGGACCACTTTATATTTAGCTACATTCGTTATTCAAGTACTTCATGCTGGCCAAGCCACCAATGAGATAATAAGAACATGATTCAAAGATATGAAACATTACGTTTAGATGCCTCACCTTGGAATATAATTTGCCGGTGGAGGTGGTCTTAGGCAAAAGTTATCATTTTCAAAATCGTCAACCCCGTTATTCATCATTAGTGAGACAATCTGATGTGACGGTCTTTTTATTCGAGATCACTTTATATTTTGTTAATTGTATATGATTACCTCTGTAGAGCGTTCGATTCAATAAAAAGGATTCAATCTTAGCTTCTTTTGTAGTTGTCTTGTTTTTTTTCTGAGGCACAAGTTTTTTGCAGCACACTTTGCAAGGCATGACATAAACCACAGTACATTGATTGGTAAGGTTGACCCCTTTCTCAATCAAGTCAGGCTTTTCTATATTAAAGCCTGTTTTTAATGAAAAACCGGTTTATTGATGGTGATAGACATATTCAACACCTTTTTAAACATTCCACGGTGGCTTCGGTTTCCATTGTGTCTTATTAGACACTCATGAAGAAGCCACACGAAACTGTGTAGAAACTCTGCGATTGGTGGTAATCATAAGTCGTCAATATTGGACCTTCCAATTCTGATATTACGTTTTACTTTTTATGTTCTCGAGAGTTCAGACTTTCGTACCATACTTCTGAATCATATGTTTATCGATTTCAATGGCCTTACCTTTCCTGGCAGTTATGAAAGCGGCAAAGGTAACTGCGGAAAAAAGAAGAATGCATACGTATTGTGTCATGGTTGTTTTTCGATTCTCATTATTACAAAATATATGACAAGTACAAAAGTATAAAACGCTGAAAGATAGATTGACAAGTTTTTCTCGGTTCCCCCTATTGAAAAGTCTCTCTTATTGTCTATTAAATGGAAACACTGAAATATGGAGATCAACCACAGATGTAACACCGGGACTGGTAATTATTAGACAAATGGGAGCGCGTGAAAACAAAGCTGTTATAATTATGTTTTGTATAATCTGATCAAATCTGAACACCATGTGGTAATAGCAGTTGGTGTGTTAGAGGCATTGGCTCGTGCGACACGATGTAACCCCTGGATAATAGAGAGGTTAAGATTTTGATCCGAGAACGAGCGAGGTGTTTTTTTCCCTCTGGTTGACGGCATCAAGTCAAACTGATTGTTTTGTATTAAGGTTTTAAGGCATACCAGGCATTATTAACACACTATTTCATTTCATTTCTGACAACAGGCAATACGGTATCTATCGTCAAAATACCACCTCGTTTTCGTTCTCGTTCTCGGAGCGAAAATCTTAACCTCTCTAACCATATTTGGGGTACAAACTCAAGAGCGCAACGCAGATGCAATCCAAAACCCATTACACGAATTTCAACCTACCACAAAGCAGCCAGGCAAACCTCATTTTTCTTCGGATGCTCGCTGACGATACGTCTATTTTCTGTAACCTGGTAATTCCGTAACAGTGAAAAATGCACATATCGTCCAGAAACCACGATCGAGATGGTACAAAGCAAATGTAGCCTCCATTACAAAGTCTCTACAAGTCCATACTGTTCAACGACAATCGTCATACCTTTGTTGTATCAAAATGACTGCATATGTATTTGCTAAACAGTAAATTAAAGGTAATGGAGTTTTCAAACCTATAAAAATAAAAATATTTCATATATGCTGAATATCAATGCTGAATGTCAACAATGCGGATCCTAGGCCTACACTTGCAAGGTTCCTTAGACTGGCTTATGTAGTTACTGCACTAATGTCATGTTAATTTCAAACTTTCCTGCGGATCACATGTAAACAAAATACCACCAATGAACTGGACCTTTAAATGTCCGTTCAGTTCAAGCAGCTGACGAATTGTTTCACCCACATGTTAAAAAGCAAGAATGATGAATATTTTGAATATTAATTTGCGTATCAATGTGTTCATGTACATACTTATGCATCATGATAGGTTTATGTTCCAGATGCATAGTAAGTGGACATGTCATTCTGCGTGGGCATTAAGTGACCCAACTTTGTTGTGACTTCATTAACACCGGACCATATTGTCTCTTGGTAAAAATATTATGGCTGTGATGTTGTTTATGGTCATTTTGTCTCTAGAGAAAATCGTTGTCACGGTTGAGACATAAGAAGACCACATTGTCTCTGGGAAAAAGTGCTACCTCGGTAGGGACATTGTTGAACTTTTCCCACATTTGTGACGTTCTTCAACGCTTGTTGAAGGCTAGGTTGTGACATATTGTTCCTCACAGTGAAGTCAATACAAAGTTTACGCAACATTGTTGAAAACCACATTGTCTCCAGGTGAAATTGCTACTTAACCTAGGTTGTTATATTATTGAAGGCCATCTTGTTTGGCAGTAAAATTGTTACCAAAGGTTGGCGTATTGATAAAGAGGAAATTGTCTCTTGACCATAATTACCAAGGTTGTGACGTTGCTGAAGACCTGGCCAGGTATCTGGGTGAAGTATCCATAAGGAGGAAATGCCCTTCAGTGAGACCAGAATGGTTGAGGTATCCATACAGAAGGTACAATCATCCAGTCTCACCACAATAGCAGAAGGAAAACTTCGAACATAAGACAACAAAATATTTAAAATTTACATATAGAGAGTTAATTTATTTAATAATACCATGCTCAACTGACTGATATCTTGATTTGGTCCAGGTAAATAAGGTTTTTCTTGATCACTCTTCAACATGCTGAACCTAGCAATGATAAAAGTAATTAATCAGATGCCAAGTCTTCATTGAGATTTTGCAATAAATCACATCAAAATCACAGGTGAGACAAATTAGTGGAAGAAAATCATCTCAAAATGTACATAAACATTCTTAATGTATTTTTTGCTGCATAGCCCTCTTTCATTAGTCCACATAGAATATAGTATTCACTCGTTCCCTAGCAACAGTCAAATACACTTGTCTCAGTATTTGAAAAGTCAATGCACTCTCCACTAGGAAGCACCACATCTCTGCAACAATTTCTCCTTGACCTCAGTTACATGAACTGGTTCCTGAAAGAACGAAATAAACTACATGTACATTGTATTTAGCTACACATGATAATATTTGGCGTTATAGGTTGGTCTGCCTAGCCCTTTTTCAGACAGGACCTGGTTGTTTAACACAAGTTTTGTCGTTAAGGCTAGCGTTAAAGGGGGACTATAGGCAGGAGGAGAGAGGCTAATTTGGCCATCTTCAAGTGACTAGTAGACACATTAAGGCCCCTTGGTCATGTCAGATTCAGCACTAAATATATTCCTTGTACAAGCGTCATTCATTTCGACCTACTGTGAGATGTGAGAGACCCCTATTGGAGACTTTGTGTAACTTTATCTTGCCTGCCTAGCTGCTGCCTATATTGTCCCTTTAACTGATGCCTATATTGTCCCTTTAAGTCTAATTGGGGTTAACTGAAGGAGAAAACCCCAAGTAAGTTAACAGTGTTTAATGGTGGTTATCAAGAAGGCTGTCTTCACTAGTTCATCTTTGCCTCTCCACAGCTTGCATTTTCGGTTCTCTACTTCTCAGCAATTATTGTCTTTCGCTCGGCCCGAGCCTACTCTCACAACCAGAAGCAAGCATCAAATCAGTTCTATTTAATAATGGTAGATAGTATTTACACGTACTATCTACCATTATTCAGTAAGAGGCAATTTTAAAAATTTTGAGACAGGTTTTTTAAATGGAAACTATTTGTGTGACCTTTACACATTTTCTCCTGTTGTACTTGTAACTTGCAAAAATATTTTTTTAATCCCATTGTAAATTTGCTCACAATGTTTTCATTGTCATGATGTCTTTTAAAACTTATTGTACAGTGTTTAGAAAGGGTTTGCCATAGGGCAGCCCTCTTAGCACTTTAAATAACAAAGTTGTTATTACATTGTATTAAAGTTATTATCTATTTTTGAGAAGTGCCAAAGAAGGTTTACCCATGCTGATAGTTGTGTCAAAGTGTTTTACAATGTCATGATGTCTTTAAAAACTTATTGTACAGTGTTTAGTAAGGGTTTGCCATAGGGCAGCCCTCTTAGCACTTTAAATAATAAAGTTATTATTACATTGTATTAAAGTTATTATCTATTTTTGAGAAGTGCTAAAGAAGGTTTACCCACGCTGATAGTTGTGTCACAGTGTTTTACAATGTCATGATGTCTTTAAAAACTTATTGTACAGTGTTTAGTAAGGGTTTGCCATAGCTCAGCCCTATTAGCACTTTAAATAATAAAGTTATTATTATTTAAGTTATTATTTATTTTTGTGAAGTGCGGAAGGTTTACCCACGCTGATAGTTGTGTCACAGTGTTTTACAATGTCATGATGTCTTTAAAAACTTATTGTACAGTGTTTAGAAAGGGTTTGCCATAGGGCAGCCCTCTTAGCACTTTAAATAATAAAGTTATTATTATTAAAGTTATTATTTATTTTTGTGAAGTGCGGAAGGTTTACCCACACTGATAGTTGTGTCACGACTCCTCAGCTGTGATACGCCAACATCTAATGTCTTTACATCAAGCAGAAGAGTGTAAGGAATACCAATCTCATCATAACTGGAAATAAAGACACATTGTATGAGGAAATCAATAAAGATTTTTAGTCACAGGCAAGTCGCCTAGTGTTGCCACCTTGTGTTGGTGTCTTGCACGAATGATCTCCAATGAATCCAAGACAGCACATCAGAGGAGGTTCAAGAGGGTGAAAAAATATATTCTTGCTTAACTTTTTTTTTTGGCCCTGTGATAATGAAGTAATTCTACCAGTATTTGACAAAGCAGTCCATAATTAACACAGAGCGGCTTAAACCATTTGGAGGTCAAAACAAATGTTGATACAAATGCCATCTCGTCCCGTCATAGTTCAAATCAAGTACTCCTCGATATTACGCACCATTCTGCATTCTAACAGAAGCAAGTAATAATCCACACAATAAAATGAGGAGACACAGCAACTTAGTGTTATTGTAAATTCAAAGAAATGAATTTACCTTTTAATTTGAGCATCAATGTCAGAAGTTGGATGTTTATAGTTGAGGGTCATCAGCCCCACCTGGCGGAATTCTTTCACGAGAAAATCGGCCACGATTCTGAGGTCATCTGAAGGCTGTGACATCACAATGGCCACCATATAAGGAGAAAGTTTTGGATGTAAAGTAAGCACCTGCAAGGAAGGCATAAAACCTATGGATAGGGTCATGACAAACAGAAATATATAAATGATAACAGTCACATAAACTAATGCTACTGATATGTGAAATGGCTTTTTGGCTTCGGCCTTTAAAGGGGAACTATAGGCTGGAGGAGAAGGGCTAATTTGGCCATCTTCAAGTGACTAGTATACACAGTAAGGCCCTTGGTCATGTCAGACTTAGCACTAAATATATTCCTCGTACAAGCGTGAATCATTTCGACTTACTGCGAGATGTGGGACACCCCTATTGGCGGCTTTGTGTAACTTTATCTTGCCTGCCTATATTGTCCCTTTGAGATTGGCTCTGGATGGTCATCTCCAATCTACTGGATTTTCCGCTCTAACACACTCACCTGTTTTACATTGCCGTGATCAATCTTTTCTGTAAATGCATCATAGAGGAATGCAAGCAGTGCTTTGTCGATGGAGGTTGCGATTTTTATAACGTGGGGATAAAAAGACTTCTGACCAGCTTCAACCTGAAATAGCGAAAGGTTGCGATGAACTAACAAACTAAAGGATATCAATGATTGTGATGGAAACTATGTAACGCCTCCTTTTGGTTGCAGCAGTCCTTGGGATCACAACCAAGAACCGCTAGGTTTGAATTTTGATGGCAAATATTCACTTTGGGCATGTCTAGAAAGGAAATTGATACCTCGCTGTGGGGGCTCTTGGGGGTCTAATCAAGATAGCTTGGACAGACCTCAAATAAGATCCAAAACCTTAGCATTTTTCGGTCCCAGAGCTTACCATACCTGCAGTTTTATTCCAACTTTGGATTCTAAATCTTTCATGTAATCTTCATTATAGTTAGTTATAGTTTCAATTGTCTCTTGTTCCCACGGCGATGAGAATTTCACATGTAATTCTTGCTGGGAACCATTTTCATTAGCACCTTTAGTTATTTCCTCCTCATCTGTTATTGTAAATGATGATGGTGCATTCGAAAACTGAAAAAAGTTAAATGAGATATAAAGATGGGGATGGCATATTTGAAAACTGAAAAAAGTTTAATATTGAAGAACTGATAGCTCAGTTGATAGCCACTGGAACACATTTGCACAATTTACTCGACCTAAGAGCCAGATCAGATGTTTTTAGAATTAAGCTATTCTTTCAATTGAAGAAGATGACAACTTTGGCCAAAATAACTGAAAACTTGGTTTACATTGGCCTCAGATATTTTGGTATCTCACAGCCAACCTACCGTACCTTTTTAAACCAGTCAAGTCGCGACCTTTGCCAGAAGTCGCACCACTTCTTTGATGAACTGGGGGTCACAAAGTGATAGAAATGAAACACTTCGTGAAATTTCAAACTGAAAAAGAATACGTTTGGTCTGAATTGGTATTTAGGCTATTGAGAAATTAAAATGACCATCTGGCACATTGCCTTGAACAGGATGAGACAGCAGATCAGTGTTGCAAATGACTGACTGACAATAATGCAAAAGCCAGCAGACATAGGGTTGGATAAAAGATAAGGCCTTCCAATCAGCGAATTCAAGCTAACATTTAGAACATTCTAGATGATGGCGAGAGTTTGGGGCATGTTGTACGCCTACAATCACCGATGCAGTTGAAAGAATATTAACTCGGCCGAATATAAAAAAAATACATTGTCATAAATTTCCTTTTTCAAAATACCAACCTTTTAAATAGATCATTACCACCGATTTTGTCGACTGGCTGTAAATTGTGTTGTTTTTCGGTCGCTTGGCATAGAATACCCAGAGGCGACATGCCAGGGAACAGCTGGAGGAGGTGGCTGTAAGCTCGGAGCAGCGCTGAGAGGGAACTCCTGTCATCGCATTCAGCTGGCATCACAGGAAAGACATTGTCCTGTCTTGTTACCATCTCCTTTTGACTGAAGATAGAATATATATATGTTTATTCGTACTGAGGAAATCTAGTACAATTTGAAACAGTAAGCAAGTTAAGAAAATACAGAAAAGAACATTACACTGAATACAGACAAAGCAATGTACAATATACTTAATTGGACATTCTACTAATGTCCCTGCATCTTTGAGTAATTAACATGACAGACTTTCTCAGTTCACACACAGCATTTCTATCATGTCACTGATTTCATAAAAATTGAGTTGGTCATCTCCCGAGTCCCTCATCTCAAGTAAATCCTTAATAAAAGCCCCCCTTTGTTGAACTAAAACATCATCATTGATTTCCATATCGTCTACATTTAAAGCGGGTAAATGAAACCTACTAACGTTATATTTGTGACATATGTGCTTAAGGCTGCCGCTGAACGAGGATCTACTCCCGTGTACTGCCAGCCCTAAGCACATTCTAACAACAACACTGCTAGACCTTTCCATGAAGATCCAAACTGAGTCAACATACTTACTCAAAAAGTGGGTACATTTTCGATTAGAAGGAAATCACTCTTGGCAAAAGTAATTCTCACCTTGTCCACATAGAGACCACATAAGACCACATAAACTACTTACTAGTCTACTTTGAGGTTATTTTTCATAGCAGTTCCACAAGGCCCACAGCCATAAGTGCCTGGATTGTCTATGGTTTCAGTTATGTAACACCCCATCTGCAGTAGTCTCAAGCATTTATTTCGATTAGCAATACTTGGCAGTCGGCTTGCACACATGGCTACAACCTGTAAAATAGAATACCAGTACATAACTGGAAGAATTGATGGTAGTTTAGCCAGCAACAGGCTCACTGTCAATCACATCTTAAGCAAGCAGTGCTGACAGTGACATCACTAAACTTGGGAACACAGGAACAGATAGTTTAACAGTAATGATTTTTTTAATGCTACACGAAGCTAAAACACTTTTTGTGCAATAACAAGTTGGCAACCATGGTTATGGTAACAGGATCACATTACAGCCAGATCCCGTTAGCGAAGGTTAAAAAGCGAACCTCAGGCTGCAAAGGCAAATGCCTTGAGGCCGTGAGGTTGGAGTTTCTCTTTGAATTGCCCGATGATGTTGTTATTAGGGTAATCAGGCGTGATCAGAGATTAGCGCAATCTAGCCTAATCTCCTATGGCATGTCTGGCTGACCTACCACAGCAGGTGTTACAGAATTTGTTATCGTTACTCCTGCCTGTAAGTGGCACACCATCTGACAAAATCAGAGTGTACTCAATGTAGGCCTAATGGCAATGCTTCAGATGAAGACCTGATTGGTCCTGTCGGATGCTTGTTTCTATATTGCAATATTGTAGTTGATCATGGTGCAGGATGTAACTGCTTTTTCGGACTGTTTGTTTATAGTAGGCCTATGTGAAAAAAACATTTTTTTTTTTCATAGTTTTTCATCAGACTGGTTAAAACATGTACCTTGCTTTTTAAGTTAGGCCTGTAAACAATAATGATGTAGGGGCCTTGAAGGCTTTAAACAATATATTGTTCCGCCCTGCGAAGAGCGATCGTGTGCAAAGCGGTGGGACAGAATGGGGTACAACTAGATTACCCTGGGCTCACTGTTATCCATCTGAATTTGACCACCCCCACCCTTACTCTTAGGAGAGGAGCCTTGCCTCTATCTTGACCTAACTTGAAAATAGTACACATCCCTGCGACCTATATAATGTATGCTATTGCGTGGCCTACTTACTGACACAGACTCCCTGTAGCCAGGTCAGAACTATCCGTCCAATTTCAACTTAAGCTAAAAAAATTGCAATGCATCAGGTGTGGATATACTGCCTATCCTGCAATGTCCAGTTTAGCATGAAGCATGCTGTTTCATCTTTACCTGTTCTGTTAACACACAGACCATGCAGACCTTGGCCTAGGAATTTTATGGTCAGTCTGGGGTGAAATCCCAAGGTGTATTGTAACAGTGACAAACAGGAATATTGCTTCAAATCTGCCAAGGGTTTGTAGAGTGACTTTGAACGAAAATTTCATGGACATCAGATAGAAACCAATGCAGAAGCATACACTGCTTCTCTGCATCACAATCATTGAAGCAACTGTTCCTTGACCAATCCATGACTCATCATTATATAACATTATATAACAATTCATGGCACGAATTCAGCAACACATTGAGTGCATTCGATCTAATCCACATACCCATATTGCACCAAGTGTAATGAACCCAGTAAGACCGGTAAACCTAACACAGCAGGTGGTGTCTGTAGTGCAATAGCAGATGTCTAGGAGGAAGGCCTTGGAGTGCAATCAATCAGCTTATCTGACCTATTATAAACATCCAGCTGAGAGGCATTCCACCTATTTTGCTCAACTTTCGCTAACGGGGTCTGGCGGTCATGAAATATGGTTCTGTGAGGGAGAGCAATACCCACTGTAGCCCTCTCCAGCTCCATCATTAGTATCGGGCTCTACTAGGGGCGGATCCAAACTTTTTTAAAAGGGGAGGCGTAAGTGAAGGTGAATCCTGAACATTGGAAGTGCCATAGGCGCAAAGTGTGATCGAACGGGGTGTCACGGTGTGTGGGGGCCCTCCCCAGGAAAATTTGAAAACTAGAAGCTCTGAAATGCGTTTTCCTTGCATCTCAAGATCATTTCTGCCTCCATGTTCGATGGAATATTTTCTTTCTAGCAAGGCAAAGTAAGTATGTTTTGGAAGTCTCAAAAAAAATCATTGTTCTGCAAAAAATAGGGGGGAGGGGCATAGGCCCCCCACGCCCCCGCCTAGATCCACCACTGTCTGCTGCCCCTGGCTGACCAGGGGGCACCAACAGCCAAGATCTTTTCTTTGCTCAAATGCTCGAGCACTGTTTTTAGTCCCATAGTACCAACTACCATGGCATGGGGAGAGAGGGTGCAGATCCAACCATGGAGGTATTGACCTCCATGATCCAACCAAGTCTAGACTCCCGGGGCAGTCTATTTCGTCATCCTATTCAAGTTATTGGATGAGATGAGGCCGGTCCATGGCACTGCGTCCGGAGTGTCGTAACGACAAACCACCAGACCAGGCCCAGGCTACTATATATAATTTATTATACTATTTAAGACAAGTCCAAGTCCTGCACAGTTGGTTTTTCTGGAATAAAGCCAGAAGGCATGGCACTGTATCTTGCACGTCAATAGTTAGAGATTTACAAGCACTGGGGCATGACAGTAATACATAAGAAACAAATACAGGAGGAACAAATGGTAACATTTCATGAAGGTGGCGCCACCGGTGCCCAACGAAAAAATCGGTACGGTTAGAGGCCAGACATTTCCTCCAAGAAATTACCTCTGTGCGCAAGTACAGAAGAGTAATTGCATGTGGATTTGACCTTCTTATATTCCACTCGATCCAAGAAAACAATATATGACGTTGGTGTTCTAAATCCGCCAGATATATAGGAGATATCACTCAATTTTAGGAAGTTTTTTCACATTAAAATAATTTGTCAGCCATTTTGAAACTCGCGGTGTTCTGGTTGCGATTTGTTACATCCTCGATATACACATCGAGGGATGTCGGAGTTCTTTTAAGTTCTTAACGCGGGAAATACGAATACGCACGTGGGCCTATTTAAAAAAAGGATGACCCCTGTAGGATTTGTGGGGTCCTGGGGGGGGGGGGGGGGGCCCAGCAGCCTTGGGCTTCTGTTGACCAGGATTCATATACTGGCGATAAGTGAATGTGATCATCTGAGGGATATGGATTCATACTGGTGATAAACCATTCGATGTGAACTCAAGTGAATGTGATCATCTGAGAGATAAGGATAAACCATTCAATGGGAGCCCAAGTTAATGTGTTTTTGCTAGCTGTCGCCCTTCACATGATTTCTGGCCTTTCCCAATTATTGACGGGTAGGGCCTAGGGGTCAATCTATCGAGAGCCAGACGGTCTCTCATTTCTCACTGGACGTTCCGCCATTACCCCCCTGGGAGCTGGTTGACATGGCCCCATGCAGAATTCTTTTGTAATAAATCTTTCTTAGGGGCGTAGGTGGGGGGGGGGGGGGGGCAAGGGGCATGGGGCATCCATTTGCCCTAGGAGTCACAAAATATTGAAATAGTCAGAAATATAGTTATAACGAGCTTTACGGGCCGGATTCAACCCGTACCCCTATTTGCCATATATATATATATCAATGATCAAGGACATTTCTCCTAAAACATGCGGGAATGGGCAATAGCCCCTGGCCTGCTGAGAATCAATGATTATCAAGTAAAGGCCCTGTCATGAGAATAATTAGATGATTGGCGAGGAAACGTGGAAAGCAAGAGATCTCAACCCAGTACGCACTTTAATTCCCAGAATGCACCGGGCGCCACGTCCACAGCGGCCATATTGGAACGTGTACACTGTCCACACGTACTGACGATCAAAATGAATATTTTTCGGCTTGTAGGCGATCTTTCTCATCTTTTAGCAATATTCATATTGCTCATGAAAATATGGAAAACACGATCATGCGCAGGTAAGAAACATTCGTGTCGTAAATATGTTTTAATCGCCCATGGTCTGTTGTAAACATTGCCGGCAAAATGTTTGTCATGATTGTGTACATTGATGTACAGTATACGTGCATCATGTACGCATCCACGTATCGTCACCCAGCTTCCACGTCATCTGTTCAATTCCATCCATTTAGTTTGTTTAGTAATGCGTGCATCATTAGTAACCCAATATCTATGTAGTAAGATAGGATATTTAATTGTTGCTAAGTTTGTTTCCCCGCCCAGTCTTTTTTCTACAATTTTAAACTAGGCCTACCAAACATAGGCCTACCAATACCATGTCCCATGCTACAGACCGTTTTGTATGCGAAAATAAATTTCGGCCACTTTGATAAGACCCTTTTCACAGGCAGCGTAAGTTTACCATGACATAAAAGTCATGTTTTAAAGGGACAATAATAGGCAGCAGCTTGGCAGGCAAGATAAAGTTACACGAAGTCGCCAATAGGGGTCTCTCACATCTCACAGTAGGTTGAAATGATTCACGCTTGTACGAGGAATATATTATAAGTGCTGAGTCTGATATGACCCAGGGGCCTTTCTCTGTAAATTAGCTAAAGATGGCCAAATTAGCCCCTCTTCTCCTGCCTATAGTCCCCCTTTAAATCTAATAATCATCAAAAGCATTCAAAATGTCATGAACGTTGAAAGGCATGGACAACTTGAAGTAAATTGCTTGTATATTTTTACTTTTATGCCATGGTAAACAAACGTTGCCTGACATTGTGACAAAAGCGGTGAAAAGGGTTGTTTCAAAATGGCCGAAATTTATCTTCGCAGGGTGTCTATTGAATATGGTCAAAGTAAGTAAATGTTTTGTTTTTTTTCAGGTATTTCTGGCAAAAGTCAAATAATGTTTGCGATCGTCTTCTCGTCGCGGTACCTGGATCTGTTCACGAGTTTTATATCTGTCTACAACACATGCATGAAGGTGATCTTCATCGCAGCATCCATTGCAACAGTTTACCTTATTTACATGAAGTTCAAGGCCACTTATGACAGTAACCACGATACGTTTAGGATGGAGTTCCTCATCGTTCCTGTCGGAGGCTTAGCTCTGCTCGTCAATCATGACTTCAGTCCACTTGAGGTGAGTTTTAACTTGTGTGTCATTTTTCAGTGATATTTGTTATTTTACCAATCAACAATTTTTACATTTGGGATGGTTGCCGTGGTAATAGTATAGACCCTTCTACACCAGGTGGAGGAAGTCATTGGGGGCCCAAACACACCTAAATATCTAGGCACAACGAACAAAAGATCATGTGGTGTGCGACCATGTGGTCTTTTGTTTGCTGCTTGTTTGTTTTGGCCTTCAGTGGCTTCCTCCACCTGGTGTGAGGGCCTCTATCATTAACTTAAGTCCGAAACTACTTAAAAAGTGGTTGTGTGAATTTGGAGTGCTGTCATCCCCTACGGGTAATTTTCAGTTTGAAAATTGAGACTTTCAAGAATAGAGTTCTTTTCAGTTGGCAATTCCCAAGAGTCAGTTGCCTCCTCCTTAGTTTAAACAAGTTGTAAAAGAACATTTTACATAGCAAATCTGCCTTGCTACTGGCAAAAGAACCAATCCAGTCCAAGTGGACAAAGCAAGTGCTTGAAGGAGTTGCCTAAACACAATTTAAAATTATTTTCTTACAATACGATAATTTTGTCTCTTTGCAGATCCTGTGGACATTCTCCATCTATTTAGAATCTGTTGCCATCCTGCCACAGCTGTTCATGGTCAGCAAAACCGGCGAAGCGGAAACAATAACAAGTCACTACCTATTTGCCCTGGGATCATACAGAGGTCTCTATATCCTCAACTGGGTCTACCGCTATTACTTCGAAGGCTTTTATGATCTTATCGCAATTGTGGCTGGCTGTGTGCAGACCATTCTCTACTGCGATTTCTTCTATTTGTATATTACGAAAGGTTAGTCAAGCTGTTTAGTTTAATTTCTTATAATATGTAGAATTCCCAAATTGAAGTAACCTTTGCTGTGGATCTATCTGTAAAAAAGCTTAAAATTGCCATTTTCTTGAATTTGAATCCGTTTCGGTTCCATCCAGATCTTACCAGCTACATCACATAAACCTATTCAGCATTTACGTCTTATAACAAAGTACCCAAAGGTACAGTGGAACCTCCCTTAGCAGACACCTCTCTATTAAGGACAACCTCTCTATTAGGGACACTCGTTTTAGTCCAAAATTGGTTGTTTCCACTCAATTCGACCTCTAATCGGGACACCTTTCTATTAAGGACAGCACTTGTCAGTCCCGAAGGTGTCCTCAATAGAGAGGTTCTACTGTCTATTAGTTATACATGTATTCTTTGCTTACAATTTCAGTGTTGAAGGGCAAGAAACTGAGTTTACCAGCATAAAGAGAAACCAGCAGCACTTAGGAAATTGTCGAAATGGACAGGATGCTGGTGATGTAGTCATGCTGAAAATGGAGCTGCCAGAACAGAGGGGCAACACCAGTCCTCATTTAGCACTCTTTGTCTTCCTCTGGACTTCCTTGGCACAACCTTCATTTTGGACATGATGGACTAGACCCCTTCCCTCAGCTCCCAAATACTTACTCAGATTACCTTGAGGCCACTCTGATTACCTTGAGGTTCTAATGCTTCGTTCCCTTTAAAATCCGTGGCACACTTTTTGACATTCCAAAGTTACATGTACATGTAGATTTTTGCTTGGTTGACTAAAGCAGTTTCCATGTCTGCAGTCGGGAGAGTCACATTGGAGATCTTTGATTATGATCATTGTGAGACCTCCTGGTGGCAGTGGATAGATGTAGCTACGACTACAATACAGTGACTTTCATGTGCATTGTTGTCAGGAAATGCCAAGGGATTGCCTACATGTACAACTAGAAAAAGCCTCTATTTTTGGCCTTAACTGATCGATTGAGCTACATTTCCATTGTTTTATTGTAAACCGAAAAGTCCTCTGTTCTCGGCCTAATTGATTGCTACACTTACATCATTTCCATTGTAAACCTTAATTTGACTGTACGAGCAGAGAATCTCAAGCCATGAACACATATTTCCTGATTGAGCTTGATGCCTTTTCTAGTATTTTTTTTTGCTTGTATCCTGTCAAAAACTTGACCTGTTTGTAAAACTGAATGAAGATTGTAGTCTAATGAAATATAAAAAATGGACAGATTCTTATCTTTCATCATGGTCTTCAATTTGGTTTTAAGACTTGTACGGTTCGTTGGTTACAACTTGATATAGAGTTACAATGTATATTTGTAAAACAAAAAACTATTATTTTGGTTAAAGGTTTTTTTGTTCAGCATGCATGATAAGATCGTCGTCACGAAGAAATTCTCCTTTCAAACATTCTGAAGACTGGGGGGACATGTTATGGAATTGTGTGATGTGGGCCTACTGACTTTGTTGTAATTTTGAGAAAAGGGTCCAAGTTGTGTTAAGGATTTTATATCAATGGTTAAAATTAGTGTGGGCTTCATTTTGGTGTGACTACCGATGATGTACCTGTCAAAATAGTCAAAATAAAAGGATGGAAAAATGGTTTCGATTCAGTTCAGTGAATAAGATCAAAATAGTTGTGGCGTCCAAGTTGACTATCATACGAATATTTTGTGATGTAAGTTGGTGACAATATGTTGATGAAACAGTAAGGGGAGGGCAGGGGTGTGATTTTTTTATCAGTAGAGTTCTTGAATGAGAAGTTGTCTCAATTTTCTTTGATCGTGCTCTTCTGCAACGGATATTTTGTTTGTGGTGGATAACATTTCAGCTTCAATAGTTTTTCCCGTTTTTTTCCTCTTCATTTCAAATACCATACATTCTTGGTTCGTTACATGTCGGATCTCTTGGAAATGAAAGTGTATCAAATCAGATTGGTGTTCAGCAGGTCTTTGAGTCCTGAGTGTTCAGAGAGTCCATCAGCCAGATGCAATAACATTTGGGAAGTTTTTGCCATGTTGGACAGAGTCCATGAGCCATTAGTAAAACATTAGGGAATTTTATTCCCCGATTAACTTTTTGCCATGACTTTGAGGAGGCAGTTCAGAGTTTTGAATACTTTTAAAACTGATAATGCGCATACTGTAGTGTCTTAAAAGTGATGCGGTTGGTTGTTAAGGTCACTTTGGTAGTAACGGCAGCCTTGGCATTCTAATTGACTTGATGTTGTTCGAACATAAGTGCTAAGTGTTTTGTTGTTCTTTTGGCGAGGAGCAATATATAATGAGCCATCACTGTGACAATTCTCAAGGGTCAAGGTTTCAAGAAGGGTAACCTAAATGCAGCGGAATTTTTTCTAGATCATAGTATAGTGGTTGTACTTCATTGCATGCTTTCATGTTCCTTTTTAAAAGGCAACCATGTCATGCCTGTCCTTGATTTCAAAATGTCGCTAGACAACTTAATATTTTCGTCTTTTTTCAGATTTGAATGTTTTTCTTGAAGCCAATCTTTCAGTGGCAGGTCCAAACAACTTTCCATATCGAAGCGCTCGAGAGATTTCTTTTAGGGTGGAGACATATTTTAAGGTGCGGCCCCGTGGTGTTCTTGAGGTGCTACCATGGCAACCCACATGCCTTTTAATTTCATGCCAGATTGGCCGAAGAATCTTGGCAACCCATTCCTTTTGGGGAAATAATTCTGAAGACCCGTTATTTGTTCTGAATAGAACTGAATTGAGGCTACAGTACACATTATGGGGTGTTGTAAAATGGATGTAATTAAAAGGCATGACCCAGCATCTTGTAATCATCATTTCCCATACTTAAATTTTATTTTTGAATCTGTAGGCTTAGACCATTGGAGTTCAACGCCGATGCCTAGTTTCCCTTATTTCGTTTTCGTTTCTTATGCATTTTAGTTTTTTCTAATGGTGAACTTTGTAGTGTTGTCTGTTTTGATTTGGAAGAGGTTTAATAATCATTATCTCATTGTTTTTAAGAAAAAAAAAATTGTGTGGTTAACGTTTGAATATTCTGTGACAACACCATTTACTCTGTACATGACGGTTGTTTTTGTACACAGGGTACACTTGATTGGTTTTGAAATACTGTGTAGACATATTTTTAGCTTGTTTTCGTGCGTCTGATTAAAGTCGGCCTTATAACATGGAATTCAGACCTTTGTGCAGGCACTCTTCAACGGGCTAAATAGCGTCTACACAGGATTTTGATAATACCAGTTCAGTGAAGTCTGATATTACATGTAATACCTGTATAACCTAGTTATTTAACTGCAAATTACAATACCTTATGAGGACAATAAAAATTATCAAAATGTCACTGAATAAAAGGGTTTACCCACTCATCAGACATTAGGTTGATGCCATGTTAAGGTCGTTTTCTCAAGTAAAGAATGGTTGAATCAAAACACGTAATCTTGCAAAAGAATGGAAGAAAAAAACTGAATATAACTCTTTTTGCTCGGTTGTCTTTCTTTACTTGGGAAATATATCTTTTCACATTGAATGATAAGTGTCAGTGTCAGACATTGTTACATTATTTGTAAATAGTAAACATATTATGGAGAGAATGTGTATTTTTATGAAATATGCCCCCTCCAACCTTCTTGTAAAAGGCGGAATTTACCAAGTGAAGCTAGAATACCGGTAAGTTGTTAATGAAATCATTGCTGGCTCTTTTGGAGTTGCACCAACCATGATCGCAAGTTCTGCTCATAGTGCTTTGCAAAGGTGTCTGTGTCCCCTAGGTTTCGATGTCAATGGAATGTAAGTTCTTGTATAGCGCTTTATACTGTACTGTCTCAAACAAAGTGCTTAACATTCACTCCCCAGCCTGATCCAGGAACATTCGGTTGATACCAAGGAGAACAGATACTGCCATTTCGGGCCAGTTGATAATACAGAGTGCCCTTTCCAAGCCCCAAACCCCACTTTCTGATTCCAAGGCAGGTCTTTGATCTTGAGGTCATGGATAAATTATTCCAGTGTTTCTTTGCATCATTTTCACGAGCAACTTTCTAAGGGATTGTGTCTAAGCGATACCAACTGCAGGTAACCTAAATGTCATTCTGCTGGCACTGGAGTGTTAATCTCAAACCTGTCTGGTTGGTGTTTCTCCCCGAAGATGACTCTTGTGTATGACATCATATCTGCATGAGTTGTATTTTGAAAAAAAGATTTATAACAAAACTAAGTTTAGGTGTAGGATTTAAAAAGCTAACCATACAGGGCAGTCTTTACTGGAATAAACCTGTGGTTGACTGTTTTAGTTCATCATAATATATTTAAAAATTTCATTGTATATTGGTTCATCATGGTCTTTATTATTGAGTATAAATAGATGCACAGTTTTGCTCGTTGAGCATTACTTTTGGAATATGCTGTACAGACATGTATGATTCTAGACTTTCTTCAGATTAACCTGTGTCACTGGAATTGGATCAAGATGCCTTCAGTAGTTTTGATCCTGTGGATTGTTGCTCATACATGAAACTGGGACCCAGTCTCTCACAGTCTTTTTCTCAAATGACATGCTGTGCTGAGAACAATTTGGAAAGATTGGTGTTCCAGTTAAGGTTAGTTGATTGCTTTAAGGGCCAATTCCCTGTGAAGACTTAACTGGAGCTCTCCTCTTGGATGAGAATGAGAGTGAAATGAAAATCGTAGCATGTTTGTGCATTCAGCATTGTTTCTCTGTACAATATCACAACATTTGTACAAAGTTTTGAACGAGAACATTGTAATATTTGGCTAAGAATAAACAAATTTGTGGTATACAGCCTGTAAAATTGTAGCGCATTCTGTCTTATTCTGACCAGACACAGTGTTGGGTGGATGTTGTCCTCAACAACATTTAGCAATATGACCATTTTGACTGCTCAGTTGGTCTTTACATTCTCCAATCCGGTTCACTGGAATACTCTAGGGGAGCATCAATTAAGTACGTACGCACGAAAATGCCGATTTTAGACCACCTCCCCCTGTATGCCCTTTTACGCATTGCCTCAAACCCCTCCCCCTGAACCAGCGTAAGCCTAGAGACCACTGTTGCCTATTTTTCCTTCCTGCGGCGCCACAGTCGGATCGGCGGCGGACTGCGGATAACGCTGACCTGGCACACACGTTGGGAAACCGCTATAAACCTCGTAGTGGGGTGACATCAAAACAGTCAAGTTCCGGCCTCGTGTGAAAAACCAGTATGATTCCCTTGATTATTACGGTAATCTATCATTTGAGCATTTTCTGATTTGTTCAGAAAATGGTTTATGTTACGTACGTACACAAGACTATATTCCTCCTCCCCCGTACGCATAGTGTACGGTTTTTCATTGACCCCCCATCAGTGCGTACGTACTTGATGGATGCTCCTTGTCTTCCTGATCATGAATACTAGTCTGTTTGTCTCGAGACAACCATCCCCCAAGTATATCAATTGGCGCTCGATTACGAAACGGTTCTTTTCCAATTAGTATTGAAATAGGACGATATCGGGGAATAGCTCTGCAGAACCGTATCTGTCTTTGTGATATTGAAAACGAACATTTTCTTTGTGCACGTGTCGCATATAATGACCAGAGAGAGACGTTATAAAGATAAATTGAAAATATTCTACATATAAGACTGAATTTATTGTCATCAAAAGAAATGCATGAAATGATGCTCACTCGAAGTTGTATCGTAAAGTGTGTTGCGACGTTGAAATTATATAGATTATATTCATCTCAATTCATCTAAATTATATATATCTCCTCGATGTCAACGTGAAAGTGGATGCTCACTTCAGACACTGGGTGAAGAAAAGGGAATTTCAAGTGATGGGTCTTCCTGGCCTTGGGTATCACTTTAATCAAAGGAGCTCCGCCCAACCCCCTACTCCGCCCCTCGAGCACATCCCGCATGCAGACCCACGCACGGCCCTCATCACGCACTCCTGTCCAATCCCAGTATCCATTATACAACCCATCGATAGATCGCGCTGACCCATCGATCGATGCTTGCACAAACGACAGATCCATAGATGGCGCTGCGCGATCAATCGATACCGCAAATCGGTTGATAGCTCCTAACATATACACTGTCAGAAACAGAGTCTCCAACGACGAGACAAGGTCATGCTTTATTTGCAATAATAGTCAACACAACAGATGGAACTCCATGCTGTCTAGTATAATGATAAATAAAGCACGCCGGTGTAACTCAATGTCAAGACAGGCTGGCTGTTGTATATAGATGAACTTTATATACACGTAGGCCTATGTTGCCGGCGTTGTCACAACTACGAACAACCACCACAACATAGGTATATACATGTGATAGTAAAGCGTCTAACTGGGTCATTATTATGAGTCATTTTGTTGTACAGTCATCGCAAATCATGATAAGTCGTGCACGCAACCTGTCTGATATTCATATACATGTTCCACCATAAGACAGGTGCGCTATCATGCAACGAAAGACCGTTTGATCATTTAATACAATATTCATTCCAAACGGGACGGTTTTTCTTTCGCTACGCCAGTCCTTGCTCTAGTTCAAGATGTCTCGGACAGTCTATGATGTCTGTGTGGTTGGCGCTGGCGTTATTGGTTCAGCTGCTGCTCGCCATGCTTCCAGCCTCGTGGAAGACAAGCAGATTCTCCTCATTGGACCGTCTGAACCCAAGGTAGGTCAATAGACAGTCACCACCTGGGTCTCTCCTACCGATACTTGATCAGGAAATCACCCTGACAAAAAGAATCGGTGGCCAACGGAGGCTTGTATGGGGCACAGATCAGTGGACCAACTGTGGTCATGGTCCACAGCAGTAGGCCACCAGGGGCCTTTTTCCACTGCCCCGCACGCTGCTCCTCGCTCCATTCTTTTGCCACCATTGGCCAACTGATGCTTGCTGTCTTGGACAATACCTCCTGCTTCACCAGCGTGGGAGACACGAGAGTAAGTTGTGAAAGACATTGGGTTTATACCTCCCGCTTCACCAGCCACAGGGTGTGAGCGATAGGGAACTGAACACTCGTCTATGCCAGCCACAGGTTGTAGAGAGAGAGGCTGCTTCATGTGCCATCAGTTGTGAGAGACAAGACATGTACATTATGAGTCATCAGCTACAGGTTGAACGAATTGCGACTACACCTCCTGCTCACCAGAAACACGTTGTAAGAAACTGCAGGCCACCAAGCTGTGAAAGACCGAAGACATTTCCTCCTGCTACACCAGTCCCATAGGACTATATACCACTTACTTCAGCAGCTAACATTTGCAAAGAACAGGGAACTACACGTAGTATTCCTCTTACTACACCAGCCCGCAGGCTGTGACAGATATGGCACCATACTTCCCGCTTAACCAGCCACACCAGTTGTAAACGACATGGGATGTGACGACATCGTGAAAGACAGCGGCTATTGTCGACCGGCTGCACTAGCCGCTTCTTGTGAAGACAAGGGACAATACCACCGGTTGTGAAGGACGTAGGTTGTGAGACATAGAGCACTATACCTCCTGCTACACTAGCCACAGGCTATGCGAGACCAGTGACCATAGCTCTAGCGTCTCTAGCAACAGGTTGTGGGAGACAGTGGACCCATTGATTTAAAAGAACATGAGACTCTTCCTTCTGCTACACCAGTCATTGGTTGCTAAAGACCTGGGATTACACACAGCCGCTTGTGTTGGACTACACCTCCTGCTGCACCAGCCACAGATTCTGAGAGGAAAGGATCTATTACTCTTGTGTACGTCTCTTACTACGGGATGTGTTGGAGAGGGGACCAATTAAGTTATTAAAGACATGAGGGTATTCCTCCTGCGACACTTGCCGCAAGTTGTGAAATACTGACAACTAGTCCTCGTGCTCCATCAGCTGCAGGTTGTGAGAGACTGGGGGAAAGTTGTGAACAACTGACGACATGGGGATATTGGTACGTGCTACACAAGCCTCAAATCATTCTGCCACAAGGAATGGTCACAACTACTTAAGACCCATCAACCGGACATCTTGGGAGACATAACAAGAGCTGAATTAATCACAGCCAGTTCACACATACAAACTGGGTTTCTTGAGGAATATACCATAGCAGTATCAGACACATTCAAACCAGTTCAAACGCATCAAAATAATGGCACCATCATCTTGGGAGACATAGTAAACCATCTGTCACAACCGGTGGCTGGTGTAGCAGGAGAAAATAGTCCCGATTTCTATCTGGAGAAATAGTTCCTGGTCTTTCACAACTTGCGACAGGTGTAGCAGAAAGAATGGGCCCTGCTGTCTTTTGCAACCTGCTGCTGGTGTAGCAGAATGAATACCCTGTCGCTGACACATTGCGGCTGGTGCAGCAAGAGGAACACCTATTTTTCCCAACTTGGTCCACTGTTTCTCGATCACAACCTGAAACTGGCGACGCTTGATGTGTAATATCTTGTCTTTCACAACCAGTGGCAGATAAAGTGGACCCTGTCGTTACAAAACCTGTGGCTATTGTATAGCAAGAGATTCAGGTCCCTGTCTCTCGGAGCCTGTGGCTGATGAAGCATAAGGTATAAACCCCAGCCTTTCACAACCGGTGATACAGTCCGTTGTCTTTCACAATCAGCGACCACTGTGGTAGGAGGAATAGTCACAGTCTTTCTCAAATAGTGGCCTTTGTAGCAGGCGCTCTGTCATCGTTCAGTTTGTTGCCCCATCAGTATTTAACAACTTGCGGCTGGTGTCGCAGGTGAATACTACCCTATCTCTTACAACCTTTATCTGGTGAATAAATGCAGCAGGCATCAGCTCTGTCATCGTTAAGTTTATTGCCCCATCAGTATTTAACAACCTGTGGTTGGTGTCGCAGGCGAATACTACCCTGTCTCTTACAACCTGTATCTGCTGAAGAAATTCAGCAAGCATCAGCAATAGTGCACATTAGTGGAGTGAGGGGCAGTACGGGACAGTGACAGCTCCAAGTGTAGCAGAAGGAATATTCCCCTGTCGTTCAAACATAGCGTTTGGTGTAGCATGAGGACCACATATCTTGCGAAACTTGTTCCCCTGTATTTCACAACCTGTGGCTGATGACGCATGATATACAATGTCTAGTGCCTTGTCTCCCACAACCAATGGCACGTGAAGCAGCCCCCTTTCTCTACAACCTTGGCTGATGAAGACGGGGGTCCAGTTCCTGTCTCTTACACCATATGGCTGATAAATTAGCCTTTCACTGCTATGGCGGCGGGTGTAGCAGGAGGAACAGCCCCTGTCTTTCACAACTTGGTCCCCTGTCGTTCACATAACCTGTTGCTGGTGTAGCAGGAGGTATAGAACCCAATTCTATACTAGCTGTGGACATTGTTTGCACGTCCCAAAGCCTCCGCACATTGTAACTTATGGACTCCGTAGGTGGAGTCCAAAATCTGGGTATCAACCTCCTTAAGCAGGGTTGCGCACATGTGACCAACTATCACCACTGAAGACGTAGTAGTTCAGTGGAATGATTCTTATTTCATGACAACAACCTAAAGCATGGTTTGTTATGGTTCCCGATCCAGTAAGATCGGGAACCATATTGTTTCTGGTCATGGTGTCTGTGTGTGTGCGTGTGTGTGTGTGTGCGTGTGTGTGTGTGTGTGTGTCCGTCCGTCACGCCTTCATATCTTATCTCTCTCAACAGCTACTGCTCTGGAAACATGTCGTACCCCCAGGTTTGTCAACCCTGCCAATAGAGTGGAACTTATTATAAGAGCATTAACTTTGCTTTGTTCATCAATTAGGCCTACCCATTTTGTCAGTTAAAATTCACTTACTTAAAATTCAAAACATTGATGATGAAATCAACACCAACTTTGCTGCCCTTATGGAAATCTTGTGTTCAAAACAAGTATATTCCTGGTTGCCAATGGACAAGTACTTTTAATTTCCCTCGGCCCCCCCCCCTCAACACTACCACCACTGGTAAATCAAGGCCATCCAGATGCTATACCTAACAAACATAGTGGGACACACTGTAAAAACATGCTCTTGTCTTGTACTTCTCCCAGATTACAAGGACAACCGAAGCTGGTCTTGTTGTTATTGAATATAACTACGTGGGAACCATATGACATTCACAATGTCTTCTTGTTTTGAATGACTTTATACCAGGTTATATGCTGGCACCACCTGCATCGGTGCTGTCGTAACCATCGCAATCGCGGACAATCACAACGACAATATACATGCGGGTGAGTGTACGGTCACCTCATGCCGCAGCAGGATGGGGACCGGACTGGGTGCTCTAGATCTAAAATTAAGTTCGCAATATTCACTCACAAGGCACCCAATCAGTCCTTTTGATTTTTACAGGACCGATCTTCGACGGATCTGTTTGCTGCCCACTATGACGAAGGCCGTCTAACAAGACAAGCGCCTCCAGACGCCATTCGGGGACTGATGACCCAACGCTCGATAGAACGGTATCGCGATATCGAAGACGCATCAGGTATTAGAGTAGTGGTCTCATATATAGCCCCATGATAAATTGGACCGGCAATTGCAGAGAACATGTCTGCACATCTCAAGCAATAAGTCACATGCCTTCTTAAAAGCAGTTGGCATGGCTTGCTCGCCTCTTGTTCCTCACTTGTTTCCCAGAGCTTTGTCTCCATTGATGCACCGTTCGGCAATGTGACCAGTCTGTCCTGGGGTTGTCCCAGAGTGAGCAGTTCTGGAGCACATGTTATCTTGTTTGATCTTATACGATTTGCGTTACTGGCAACTTCCCGATTCTACTTTGCTAAACAGTTGACCATATTGCAGGTGTCTCATTCTTCGACGAATGTGGCTTTCTCCAGATCGGACCTGATGGCGAGGCATCAATGAATAAGAGCCGAAAAGTAGCGGAACACCCGCAGATCAAACTCAAATATAGGGACTTTGGTGCGGTAGAAGCCGGGAAGAAGTTCCCGTACATCCACTTCAGGGCTGGAGAAGTCGGCTTGCATTCTGAGAAAAACTCGGGTAACATCAATCCTAGAAAGCTCCTTCAAGCCCAGCTTACGTTGGCTGAGAGGAACGGCTGCGCCGTTGTCGATGATTCAGTGGTTTCCATTTCGCCGCCAAGCCGAGACGGTGGACTCTACGAAATCTTGACTGGTCGTGGTCATTCGTATTTAGCGAGAAATGTATTGCTTGCTACAGGTGCTTTCACGTGTTCAAGAGATCTTCTACCAAAGAATAAGACCCCTGATATCATCAACCTGAAGAAGACTGTTATTTTGGTGAGATTACTTATATTTGTTTATAAAAAACTGCATAGTTGATATCTTACCAATAGATTACAAGCAATATTAGTGTCCTCTTGGAGATGACTGTATACGTCACCTCTATACTTGGCTCCCAATATCGACAAACCAAACTACTATAACAATCATTGCACACATAAATGAATAAGAGTGTCGCTAAGTTGTCACAGATTTCCTTCTTGCCTACAGTCTTACCCATGCAAAAGCAATCCTACCGAGGAGCATTTTGTGTGAAATTGTCACATACAAAACAACATTCTTACAGGTTGAGATATCAGAGGAAGAATATCAAGCGAAACTCACAACAATGCCGACCATGGTTGTTTATCGAATGAACCCGAATGATAAGAGGGACAAGAAATACTGGACATACATAATGAAGCCACTTCGTTATTCTGATGGTAAGCATCAACTGCGCCGGCAAACCAATTTCGATAAAGTTAGAAGTCAAAGTTTGATTTCATGCTTACTGCAGTTCATCGGTGACACAGAAGTCACAAACTAACATCTTCCAGGAGTCCGTAGATCAACAGCAATTAGGCTTGACAAACACTTCATCAACATTGTTGAATATGTAAATTGCTTTTCTCATAATTGCTTTTAAGGCAAATTGTACATCAAGTTAGGAGGCTGGGGAGACAGGAAAGCGCCAGAAGCCAACACGTCCCAAGAATTGTCCGACTGGTACAGAATCCGTGGCGACCCAGTCATCGCGAAGGAATTGATGACGATATGGCGAGATGTATTCCCTGGCCTGAAACCAGGAAACGTTGTGATGGATGGATGTGTTACCAGCCACACCCCCAATGACAGGCCCTACATCGACATGGTTCAGCCAGGATTGGGGGTCGCCATCGCTGGATGCGCCACAGGTGCCATGTGCTCTGATGAATTGGGAAGGATCGCGGCAAGGTAAAGCGGGAAATCCGCTACTGCAATTGGGCACGTTGGGGTTATTTCTTGTCACCTTCGGTACATCGGTTCGGTTACATGTGGCCAGAATCAAGCTTGTTGGCCGCTGGTATTTCCATTTCTCTCACTATCAATAGGATCTTCATCCACAATTGCCGCCATTTGTGGCGGTCTTTGAAAAACCATGAAGTATGAATAGGATGACTGCCCGGGAGGCGAGTGTTTTTTTACAGGTAGGTTCGTACCATTGTGTACATTGACGTTGACATTGAAATTTATTATTAAAATAATTAAGTAAATGAAAAAAAAGCAATAAAAACAAAAAGTGCATGATTTTTTTGGTCCTTCCGAGATTCGAACTCGCACCATTTGTCAATGTGCATCGCTGATCTTGTTTACTGACTAACAACACGTGCGTTTCTTACTTGATGACGTCAGGCAAAGTTACTGAGCTCTGATTGGCTGTCAATGTACACAATGGTACGAACCTACCTGTAAAAAAAAACTCCAGTCCACACGCATCCAGCCTGACACCTTATAGGCCAGATGTCACGTGTGACCACAACAAGAGCTTGCGGTGCATGGCATGCCAAAGGCCTAGGCCCTATCACTTTTACCGTTGACGATACCTTTCGTTGTTTTTCAGGATGATTTTGAAGAAGAGTTGGGACGAGGATTACCCCAGAGATGAATTCAAATACCGTGTGAAACCAAGAGTCGAGGTCGAATCGAAATTATAACAAGCACGCTATCATCTGGAATCGATGCATGTTGGTGGGGGGGGATATAGGCCTACTGATTGTGTTCAATGTGAATTTGTCTGGATGGAGGGATGTTGTTGCTATGTACGCTAATCATGCATATCCGATGGTTTAAGATTACCTAAATAATGGGATTAACTGTATAAGTAATGAACTAAGACGATACTAATAAGGATCCGCGGTGGTGCAGTGGCTCCGGTCGACTAATACTTCGTCCCCAAAAGGGACGATGTACAGCGAACATGTAGCGGGTCGAGGCTATGTAACAGGCTATTGCACGGGTCTCTCACAAGCTGCTTCGATACTCATTGTTGTTAAGTGAGACTCTACCGGCATTATATCTTTGCCTTACATGCCTTACTCAACCGAGGTGTAGAGTGGGTACCGATCGGAAATACTCAGGTTGTAGTGATTGTCATCCGAGTTCTGTTGAAAGGTATCAGGATATACGGGTAAAGTGCAGTCGAGAGTGTTGTACGGTATAAAGCGCTATCTTTATCAAGAACTCATATGTATTTTACATGATTCTATAACATTATGATCAATAAAGAAAAGAAACAAAAGAAGTATTTTTATTTAAAAATATATTTCAAGTGTTCATTACAAATTTTATATGCGACTGTATAAATCTAAATTATTTTCTTTACAGCTGATGCAGCATATAGTACAAAGCCATGCTGTCTACCTAAAGTTCAGTGCAGCTGACAGAAAGACCTCTGTACACAAGTACATACAATGTGCATGTATAATCATAATGCATTTCAGTGCACAGTGCCAAGCATCAGCTTAAACTGGTCAGGTGGAGACAGACACGATACTAAACTCTAGGATTAGTGTCCGGCTCTAATACTTAGTAGGCCTACTTGCTCAAGTTATATCAAACCTTCACTCCTCTTCATATCTTACACGTGCTGTTGAAGCAGAAGAACATGATTTTAAAGAAACATCACAAATCGAATATTTGTATCAATCGGTTATATCTAGGACCCACTATTAAGCAAAGGGAGGATGCCGCCATCAAAATTCCAACAACTCTTCCGCGAATAGAACAGAAACCATTTTTACTGACGTCTTAATATTTCAAATTACATGTACATTAAAACAACCCATTATTACTCATCTCGTAAATGTAAATGTAAATTTAAACATTATTCCTATCATAAAAGCACCATCAATGAGATGGCAATAGAAAGTAACTATAACATGGATGCTAACAAACCCTTAGTGAGCATCTGCGTGCGTCGGCTTGCCGGTAATACGTGGTAACAAGATGAAGGGGGTTAGACCCCAGAGCCAATGAACTTATTCTATGTGGGTATATTTATGTTTGCAATTCAGCAGTGTAGCCATTTCGTAATTTCTACAATGAATCAACCACCGCTGGGCCTACCATATTGGCCTCAGTTTAACTGACCTGTGGCTTCAACTAATTGCCGACACAGTAGTGAGAAAGGCCCTCTACGGCCGTGCTACTGCTTCTCGTATATACCAGTCTTTCAAATAAATGTACAAAACTGCACATGCACCAATTGTTCTAATTTGGCGGACAACAGCGTACCAGTATTGTAAAACTGATCAACGATTGACAGCAGTTGACCAATATTCACAAAGTTATCAATGAATATATTTTAAAATTATAAACTCGGACAACACTTAAAATCCCACATTTTAACAAGTACAGCCAATTTATGCCTCTCACTACCTGACCACCAAATCAAGAAAGTTGTTGTAGCCTCGTGTAAGGAAAAGGCATAAGAATAAAACATATCCGAGAGCTCAGCTCATCAGTAGTAACACACTAACATTCACTAATCATCAAAATATATAAACAAATCTTGGGCGATACACTGAAACATTTTCGTACTATTTTACGGTTAAACCTTTCCTCTCTCAAGTATAAGTCACTTTAGACTTAATAACGAAACACACGTGTATAATGACAATCTTATTGTTGTTTTGTGTTGGTTTTAGGCAAATACAATGTACGTTCCAACATCCCTTCCAAAAAAGATTAATGTTATAGCTGAGCGTAGGTGAGAGAGAACATAGCCCTATACGCAATATCGGATGATTGTGTGATGTGGTAGGAGAGTGGTTACCCTGACATACCTTTCATTGTCGGAGTGATAAATGTGCAGTTTCATGCTTGACAGATGCTGTAGTTGGCTTCCTCATGTGGATGATAGCAGTGTCACCCATGGGGGTGGGTGGGGGGGAGTTATCATGATTTTCAACTCAGCAAATGTATCCTTCCAAGAAAGAATAGATATTCCAACAAAAACCTTGTGACTTGATACATGGAAAGACGAACCCTGATTTACGTCACTCTGACTGTTAATGGACCATTCCCACAAAGAGTAGATATATTTACCAAAACTTTGTCTATACACGAAAATACAAACCCATGGCTTCTCCCAAAAATCATGTCGATCAGTGAACTAATCGAGAAAATTCGGACATTTTCACCAAGCCTTTGTCACTAAACATTATGTAAATATAATACATGTACATTGTCTTTTCCCAAAATATGTTTTTAATGATGGACACAATATCATGTCCAAAGGCACCGAGTGAAAACCATTCATAGCCAGGGCAATCTCATTTGGCACGATGCTACCAAAGAAAATCGTTTCTTCCTGCGGTCACATGACTCGTGTCCGGGATCATCTCAAAAGTGCTTAACTGTTTTCATCTCTTTCTAAACCCCTTGCCTCTTCTAAATGATAAAAAATCCCGGATGTCTGCCGTCAACACCGCACGGATTTAGATCATGTCAGAAGTTTGAATAATACAACTTTTTGCCAGGAAAATGGTTAACTCCCTTCCCCAAAAGAAAAAAACATGTCATCTCTCATTGCATCAAACAATTTTGATATAATCCCTCACTATATCATGGCATTTGAAGCAAAGGAAGAGCACCGAATTTAATGCGACACCAAGTCATAGGAAGACTATAAAATGCCACCGACCGCAGTGCTCGAACTGCCTGCAGATAGGTCTGCTCATTCATATAGTTCAACGAACATGTGTCGAAGAGACTTGTACATCCAATGAAAGGCTTGATTTGACACAGTTGATATGCAATAGATTTTAATCAATAATATCTTTTCGTCAGTCTGATTGTAGCAAATGAAGATGACCAAAGTGCATCTAGAAATCCTTGTCCCACCCTGTCAAGTCATCTGGGGGAACGTCATTCTCTGCTGGGTAGTCGTCAAAGTTGGATACATCAGTTGGGCCCTTGATCTTTGGAACGATTGGAGGAGCCAGCTTCCTCTTTTTCAGTCCTTCCCAGTTGAACCCATCAAACCATTTGTGCTTCTGAATGTCTCTGGTACCACCTCCTCTGTACCCTAGTCTTTCTGATGGACTGTCCCTAAAAGAGAAAGGAAGAGGCTATTAATGATGGGGCTGGTGTTCTGAATGACGTGTCCTCTGTCCTTAGTTTCCTGGACTGTTGTTTAGTAGTCCAGGCCTATATGCTTCAAAGTTAAAAGACGTGGCAATGTATGGGTACAGTACATACTAGTCTAGGACATTGAGTCCCAGCGGAGCTACAGTGCGCTATCTATGGATCCATAGATTGCGCACTGTAGCTCCGCTGGGACTCAATGTCCTAGACTAGTATGTACTGTACACATACATTGCCACGTCTTTTAACAACTTTTCCCTATGTGTACTCTACAGGGTTCCCCCAGTCTTACTCCAAAGACAGGGGCAGCATTACTTAAACCGTATCCCGACACACTCCATGTCACATCCTATCCACTCAGGACAGGCTATCCGTCAAGCTATTGACCCCTGGAACTAATATCGGGACCATTCCGGTCCCAGACTGTCCGACGTGTAAAATACCTACAGGTCAACTGGATATGCGGCCTTTTACTCCCCACAGCCGCACATCTAGGATAGGAACATTTTTCTATCAACAGCCCACGGCCCGCCTCTGCAGGGCCAACCCATCTTGATCAATATCGCCTTTATAAGTGTCTGATGAGCAACTCCTGCGCAACCGTTCACACCACCCCTGGCATAACCCACATGGCGCGCCTCCCCGCCATTCCGCGCAACTTTGCCGCCATGCTCCCTAGGAGCATGACGTCATGTCCGTCTCAAAGCCATGACGTCATAAAGGGGCCCAGCATCACGTCAACCACTGCGTCTTGACGTCAGTTCCAACACCTCACACGGTTTAAGAGATCAAGCGAAGACTTTTGAGCCTTCACAACGGTCACACAAGCCAATTAAGCTGGTCGCATCTCACCGCATTGCCACGTCAAAAATATATGCTTCAAAGTTGTATCGATTCTCTACTCTCACCAAGTTCTACCTCATTTTACTTACCTGCACAACTTCTTGATTAGATTCTGTGCGTTTTTAGTTATTTTTCTCGAGAATTCAATAGCCTCGATTCCCCTGAGTATAATGTTGTATGTTTTCATTGCATCAGATGCAGAGAAGGGCGGTCTGAAGAGGAAAATAAAATAAATAAAAAATAAAATAAAATAAAATGGAAATATACAGTACATGTATACATCAAAAGCTTGAAAAAATGAACAAATCACATGGATATTGCTATTTCGTACTTGTATTCTGTATCTGTACTAGTCACATTTGTATAAGCAAGTTATGATACGCAGAGACAAAACACCAAACTGAAACTGAAACTCTTCGAAAGCACCTTGGTAACTACTTTTATGTGACTACTAGTTTTTGATGTAGGAACAAGCAGAAAATGTATGGTTTACTTACGATCCTGTCAGCAGTTCATACATGAGGATTCCTAGCGACCAGTAGTCAGCAGAGATGTCGTGACCTTTGTTCAGAATGATCTCCGGCGCGACATATTCGGGTGTCCCACAGAATGTCCATGTCTTCTTGCCCTGACCGATCTTCTTTGCAAAACCAAAGTCAACCTGGGATCAAAGAAGATGAAGATGTGAAGAAATGGGAGAAAAGTGATTTGTGAATTGACAAATTATACGCATCCAGCCCAGACATGCTGCCTACTTCAAGAAAGCCAGCCAAAACAGCCAGAACACGCCTATGGTTCTTAGCAGCAGAGTATGACCATACAGCCCTTTCAGTCATATTCCCAACACATGAGTTCGACTCAAAAATCAATAAGAATGCATTTCTAGGTGACGACGCCTGAAATTCCACTTCCTTCACGTAAAAAAATGATGACTTTGACTCCAGGCCATTTTAGCTCTCATGATTTTTAACTTACCAACTTGACATAACCTTTGTCATCAAGCAGCAGGTTCTCCGGCTTGAGGTCCCTGTACACGATTCCTCGGTTATGCAGATATGTAAAAGCTTCAATCACACAGGCAGTGTAGAAACGGGTGGTGCTATCATCAAAACAGTTCCTACAAGTAGAAAAGTGGTGGCATAGATAAAACCATATCTTGACAATATCGATTCAGAAAAACGAAACCAATACATATTTTCTTAAAAGTTAGAAGTAATTGGTTTTTGATTCCATTCTAAACGTTTCAAAATTCAGTCAGCCATGTTATTGAGGAGTCCGAAAGAAAACGATGATAACCACTACTTAGTCAAATTGAAAAATCGGCCATAAATGAAATAACCCTCGCACACATGCTGGTCATTTTAAAACAAAAATATGTTTTTAAAAGCATCACCATTGATACACTGTGATAAGTCCAAACAAAAAAGCCTTAAATACGCGATAGGACACCGAAAAACTAAACATTAAACAAATTTAGGCATCTTTTTGGATGTTTCAGGAGCAGCAACTATGGAATGGAACGAGGTAAAGGATAATCTCAACCTGCTGCTAGGAGCAACAACTAAAGCTTTATAGATCGTCTGTATAATGTTCTGACAAGTTGAAATGAAGCTAATAATCTGTGAAGCAGCACTGGCAAGATTTGTATAGCCAAATTGAAACTTATTCAAACCACCACATATCAACATAAACCCTAATTTTTATTAGACTAACCCACACTTCAAATTTCATGAAAGATAATTACGGGTAGTGATAGGTCGGCCTGGAAAATAGGATATCGTTTGTCACAGACCATTGAGATGTTGCTGACAGGCATAGTAGTTCTATAAGACGAAATGCAATTTCATAATCTTTAAACAAATCGTTCCCACGACATGGGTGCAAAACATTGCTCTTATGCAAGAGTAAATTGTGGCCATCTGTTTCATAAAAAGGCAGTACTTCTTGCCCAGTCCCTATGGTAGAATCAGAATCTTATATTGAAAGACTATTTGTGACCTAAGGACCATCACAATAAGCTGTTTGTTGGCGACATATGTCAGACTAAATGGCTTAAATTCCTATCGGATAGGCCCTAATCAGAATCAAACTTAAATTCGAAGATTTACTGTGTTACGTACCTGTCCCTGAGTACAGTCCAAAGTTCTCCTCCCAGGCAGCATTCTAACAACATGTATAGATATTTCGTATCCTTAAATGTTCGAAAAAGTCTGGAAGTAACATGAAAAACATGATAAGTCTGCAGCAAAATGATAAAGACATGTCTTACTTTACGTTTAGAAACGCATATTATACATGCAAGTGGGATACGTTTTAACGGCAAATAAAACTAGCAAATTAAACTGTTTAATAAATCGAAAGTTTTATGACTTCTGGCCAGCATAAAAAGTAGACTATTCAAAAGTTCATTGCCATGATCACGTTTGATTTCTGGTCAGGATGCAAATGATGTCTTTAAATCGTGTAGGCTTCTTACTTACTTGACAATAAATGGACTACTGCTCTCCATCATAATTCTCTTCTCATTCATTATATGATCTTGTTGTCTGGTGTCAACAATATGATGCTTCTTCAGTTGCTTCAATGCAAACGTCCTCTTTGGGTCACCTTTTATCTGGACCTGAAATCATCAGTTGGTTTTTTGAGCAAAACTTGCTGGCGACCCGGCTGACGACCAGTAGGTCTAGTCATTCACTGCATGCCGTATATTCTTATAACATCAGTTTACTTCAAGTAGATCGCTTTCTCTTGATATCATCACAAAACGTGTTTACCAGCGCATATACTGATATTAATACATAGGATTAATTTGCTTACCAGTTCAACTCGTCCGAATCCACCCACGCCCAGCGTGGCAAGAACGCTTATGTCCAGGATCTTAATTTTGGCAAATTCTTCATCCACAGCATCTTTTCTGTAGATCACCTCATCATTGTACGATTTCTTAATCTCTTCTACGTCACTAATTAGCAGTTGGTACGACCTGAGAAAAAAAGATACATGAAAATCAAATTTTTCAAAAAGATTTTTTTGAAAGAAGGCACACACGAAATTTAAAAGATTATGAAAAAGCAAACGCGGTTTTATTATTAACTACTCAATTATTTTCAGAACCGATCCCAGTCTGTCATTGCCAACCTTCAACCTTCGCCTCTACAAATCATTCCGAAGCCAGGTTTAAGAACTAAGTTCACATTGCCAAAATGGAATTCGGTAACCTGGTTTCGCCGGCCTTCAATTCACAAATTTGCAAAGAAACGCCAAGGATGAACGAAAAGAAACGCTAGAAAACTGTGGACATATCGACACATCCCGGGTCCAGCGAAGGTATTTCAACCATCTTGTTATCAAGATAGGTATCTCAGATGGATTCCACACTGTGTTACCAAGAAAAAGTATGTTACCAATGAGAAAATACGTCAAGGAGGAATGCGGAAACACGTCGATTCGGATTTCTTTGTGTACATCACACACGCAATGTTTAACACATGCTAAAAGTTACCTAAAACTGACACACATTTATGTACAAAATGTGATATTATTTTGATTACCCAAGTCTTTGTCATGATGCCCTTCTGCATTCCTCCCCAAAAAGTAAGAAGTGTGGTAAAAGATTGTATGACAACTTGTAGCATAACTTACTCTCTGTCTATCACAAGCACATTGACTCCTCCCTTTGCGGCAATTACGTTGGCTGTTCGTAATTCCTCACTGAAAGAAACATAAAATAAGGTTTAATATTAACTAACAAGAGCTAATGCGTTTGTCATACCCCCAACACGCAGAGTAGATTATAGTACATGTACCCTAGAAATACCCTATTAATAGATCTGTGATGCAAATAGCGACCTGTCAGAAAAGGTCAGGGGACAGGCTAAAGTGCGCAGTACTTACCCCTGTAAGGCCTTTTCTCCGAAGAAAGAACCCTTTCCGAGGTCGCGTACGTAGACTGGTTCAGCATGTTCGGTGGGACTTTGGGTCACCGCCACCTGTTAAATGAAAGCAAGAACACATGTACGGGGATAGAATGGAAACACATTTTGAATACAATAACGTTAACACTAGCAGACATCCTCCTCAGATCTTTCAATCCAGGACCGAATATCACTTTAACCTTCCTACAGCGGACCGAGATCTGTAATAGTGTATCTGTAATACTGCAACACTCCATTTACTAATAATGGAGGCAAATAGTGACAGGGGCGGAAGGACATCATCAAAAAACAAAATATAGTTTCGGAAATCCGCAAGAGCTCGATGAAAATACGTACTTGACCCTTTGAAATAATAAAGAATGTATCACCACGTGCGCCTTGCCGAATGATGTAGTCTCCATCCTCATAGTGGGTCTGTAGGTACGAGAGAACAAAGAATTATCAAACAGTGATCTAACCGTTAAGAACACATGTCACCCACGGTTCGGCCCCTTCATGGATGCAATAATATGATTAAATCACAATCATTTTACACCTAGCACGCCACTAACGGGATCTCGTTACAATTGGCTCACAACTACCGGAATCATTTTACACTCACGCCACTACTGGAATCTCGTTACAATTGGCTCACAACTACCGGAATCATTTTACAATCACGCCACTAATGGAATCTCGTTACAATTGGCTCACAACTACCGGAATCATTTTACAATCACGCCACTAATGGAATCTCGTTACAATTGGCTCACAACTACCGGAATCATTTTACAATCACGTCACTAATGGAATTTCGTTACAATTGGCTCACAACTACCGGAATCAATTTACAATCAGCACGCCACTAATGGAATCATTTTACAATTAGCAATTAGCACAATCAGTCAATCAAACAAAAGGCAGACAAGATATTTTTACCTCTTCGACAACATCGGCTAGTTTGCTAAGCGTCTCTTCATTTAGGTCTTTGAAGGCGGGAACTCTGCAAAGACAGAAAGGAAAAAAGGTTAAAACAGTTGTCTTGGTCAAGGTACTTGCCAATCTATCAACTTGAAACTGCAAGCGTAACAGAAAAAGCGTCATCTGAAAAAAATTAGCGATTAAGATAAAAGACATAAACGAACAAGAGAGTAACAGGCGAGGCCTTGCTCGAAAATAATGATCCGCTGATCAACCTTAGGTGATGTGAAGGATTGTTGCCGCAACATTAATGTACCTACACAAATGGAAATATCGCATGAATATTTGAAGAGACCAACCAAATAATCGGATCTTTTGATATGCCACCTAGGTTGGTTTAATACATTAAGCTCTGGGTGTACATAAACCATCGGTCAAACTATCTGGCTGCGGACCAGCTGTTTCTTGCGGGGAGGGTGAAGGAACACACTTGATGACCCACAGCTTTCTATTTGACAGATTATAAATAGAGTTCTGCACAGCTTTGGTGCAGATCTTCTTTCGTTTAAATAAGTGCAACATCGTTAAGGATGCAAGGGCAACTATGCAAAATGCACAGGCTTAGTAAGCAAAATTGTTGCGCTTCCTCTGGCAAAACGTATGATATTGTTTCGCGGTATCTTTGAGTGCTAATTACGCCATGCGGATCTCAAAGGATGCCGAACGAATACCTGTCAAAGACTTCATTCCGTCAGAAAAAGAGGTCATAGGTGAGGCAAACCAACTGGAGTACATGTAAATATTCTTACTTTTAAAGATAATTATAGTACCAATATCAGTTTAAGAAAATTTACAGGTTTTTAACAGTGCTCTTCCACATGCACCCAGTTCACTCATGATCATTTTGCCGTTCTTCTCTTAGTCCGATAAATTCAAAGTTATTCTCTGCAATGTTTGAAAGCTATGATTGCAATGTTTGAAAGCGATCTCGAAAGCTATGATTGCAATGTTTGAAAGCGATCTCAATTGAGAAAATCAGCACTCTCCATGCATTATAAAGAAATTTGATTAGTGCAACGATCTTTGGCACGGTTCCGCACTTGAAATTAAAAAATACTATCGCTATTTAACTACAATACGTCAGATTCACGTAAGCAAAATGATTTACCTTAAACTTTTTATCGAAATATTTATCACACACTGACAAAATATTATATTTTGTACCTAACTCACTGTTGACAAAAGAGGTAGCTGATAATGAAGGAATTTGATTGGTTCGACTGAGGTGCAAATCAAATACTACATGTAGAATATATGTGTACTTCTTCCGATTATAAACATTACAGAACGCTACCACAGTTTCTTATGCTGCTGTAAGCTATCTTCGGAATCTGAAAATTGCGTTAACAGCCCTAGCGTAACTAAATCTTTCAACATAGGGCGCATCCTATAAGATATCAAAGGAGTCATTTGGTGCACCTTATGGTAATCAAACCTGGGATATATCATGATTTCGACGCATATTTTATCGCCAGCCCAAGATTAGGGTACCAAAGAGGTCGCTCAAACACCTTGGTTACAATGCGCCACGACTGTTTACAGTGTACAATGCTGGGCCTCGTTTCGGCGGCAGCTGTTATGGTTAGGCAACCATACAACTTGGGCTGGAAAAAAGCAGTCAAAATCCTGTTTTGGATGTGTTGTGAAATTGATACCTTACTGTCAGTATTGGTTGTCTTACCAACACCGCTGGGTGGGCTGTAATGTCGCCCAAAACTTCAGAGAGGCGCTTTGGTTTTGGCTTACGTTTCAACCAATACCTCCAGTTCTGTGTCAATTCCTTAACTATAAACTGGTGAGTATCGAACAGAGATATCGGAGCTTGTTTCAGGAATTAACAACCTATCTTAAAGGTGAAAGGAGAGCCTCTGTTGATTTCACCCTACATGCACCAGGTTGGATGGAAGTAGACACTTCTTTCTGTATACAATGGTATCGACTGTTATGTTGATGAAACCCCAGCAGGTTTCAGATGGTGTCGACGGATTGAAAACAACATGATGGCTCTGTGAGAAAAGACTGCACTGTGGCTCACTGAATAATGGTGGGTATTACTCAGAAAGTTTGAGGGCATTATAAAAAGACACTAAACCGACATCTTTGATATGGCCGTTTCGCAAAATGCGGTTCAATGATTATTGCATCACTTACCGGCAAATGGATGTTAGTCCCCACATGGCAAAATGAAATCGCAATTATTTTAGGAGGTTTTTCAAGTGATTCTCCGATACCAGAAAGGATACTGAGAAAAGTTCTGGTTTGTTTCTTAGAGTGGCTTTTTAAAATCACGTGTCTGTCATGACGTGCAAGCTGACCACGTGAGGCCGTGGACCACGTTCCTAAAAGGAAATGGCGAGGTAAAACAGAGTTGAAAGATATCACTTCTAAAAAACAATCAGACCTAATGAGCACATTAAAATGTATCGACTTCCATTGCTTTCTCAGTTAATTCGGTTAGATAACATAATTATTTAAAGTTCTCATATTCTCTAGGAAAGGTGTGAGATATCATTGATGGCGAGTGCACGTCAGTCTGAGACGACACGCCGAGTAAGCAAAAGCGCTGCTAAGGTAGGCGTTGCACATTTCGAAAGAACATGACTACCCAACAGCGCAACCGACGTCACAAATCAAACCCAATGATTGATTACACTAAAGAAATTGGAAAAATCAGTAGTACTTTGTCCATTCTTCATCTTGATTGACCTTTCCCACTGAATGATACTTTCCCAAATAGCCAAATACACGAATCAACTGCTTGGTGCATGACTGGATTTCCGGCAGCCACCAGCTTCTCAGCCTACTCATAAGGCCTCCGGCAACATATTTCCCACCTGCTGAAAGCCCACGTTCAACAGGAGTGATTGTTTCCTTGACAGAGGCAATTTCCAAGTGATCAGAACAAGTCTGTTTCGATGACTTCCACTGCCAAATAGGTACAAGAAAGTGAATGAGCAACTTGGGAAAAAGCTTCTACTACGGAGAATATCATACCTTGATTCACTTGCAGCTTTCGAAGTACACTATCATCATAATCACGGGGGAACAACAATAACAAGCTCGAAATGATCATTATAGCTGCCGTGCAGTTGTAGGAGGGGAGGATATAATAAAAGATGACGGTATAACTGTGAACGTCAATGGAACGTCTAGACGTCTCTCGGTGTTGGAGAGAAATGTACAAACTGCGGAATATCGGAATATCAGGGTCAGTTGCTTGCCCTCGCATCGCTCATGTTACTGACTAGTTTTACCGCATGAAAGGCCCCTACGCTCAGAATGGTTTGAAATTGGCATATTTGAAGAGCTGATATCAAACTCAACGTTTTTTCTTTGATATCGAGTTAAATGATACTACATTTTTAGCTTTGAAGGCACGTACATAATGCTGCTGCTAACTCATTTAGTTGTTCAGTCATTGTTTACTACAACAAACAGAAGGTCGCTGACTGAAGAATAACATTGGAACAGGTGAATTTCAAGAACGCCGAACCTGTTCTTCAGACCTCCACATTACAGCCTTGCAATCACACGGAACATATTCGAACTTCTACAACATTGCATCGCGCTGACGTCAAGAGAAGCTTTTCACTCGGTAAGATGAGAGAATATGAACATATGTTTGCTATACCTATAGCTCTTGCCCTGGTAAAGAGAAAGTTGCTCAGTGCACTCTAGACGCATGAACATCAAAGCTGAGCTTAGGCCTGGAAACGCTAATGCTTTTACCGTTACATTAGAGCGTAAAAGCTAAGGCCAATGAACGTATACGTTATATAAGTACCACATCCAATATCAGGTGCGTTTAACTCACTATCAATAGGAAGAACGATTATCGAAATCTCTTAAACCACTTCAGACCATTCTCATTGTGTTTTGTTGTAGGAGAGAGAGAGGTTAACTACAGTTGAGACATAGCAGATGATCTATAGAAGGATGAACAGCTAAATGCCCATTAAGCTAAGGGCAACGAAGCATGCATGATAGCAAGTCAAGCAATATCTATGACAATCACCCGCCAATAAATAATTTTTTTAGAGAATTATTGGATTCAGCTGGATAACGCTCCAAAGGTACATCTCGATGGGGTACACTACCTCCAACATTTGGCAATAAAGTAGTAAGAAGAAAAGAGGCTCCATTAATGAGGAAAATTCAGCAGTCTAGACTGATAAAGCATCGAATAACTATCTGCCATTTCAAGTGGAACATCCAGGTGAACGCCAAGAGACCTGGTGGACCCTGGGACACTTACAAAAGAAGTGAGGTTTCAGAGTAAACGGTAACACGACCAGTTACAAAATGCATGATGATCCCCGTGATTGATGCAGACATTGAAGACGCTAAAGGGTCCATTGAGTGGAAATTAACTGCAACACATTTCTTGATATTGAGCAAAGTAGGAGCTGCACTATAAGTATCAAATTACAAACTGCCATCAAAAGCTAGAACTGTGGTCGAATGGTTCAAGCCACAACGTGAGCTAATACTTGTTAGGAGAAAAGGATTGCCCTCAGCAATGGATGCAAGAGAAAGTAAGATGATTTGGAGAGTTTTAATGTTAGACCTTGGACTTCTTGGGCGGTGAACCAGAAAATTCGAACCGACGTGATAACATTGGTCCAGCCGACTACAGTGCAGGTTGTTTCAGACGGGCCACCAACTATTAAAGTTCGAGGGAGGTAGAGAATGTAACGTTAGAAACGGCACATTTTTTATGAACCTAACATATGTACTTTGTCTATTTCAACCTTAGGTGACTTGACGCACCTGTACTTTGATATACAGAAACAGCTATTACATGTACTACCAACAGTACTGAAATGGACGGAACAACAATACAGACGTAAGTATGTAGGTACGTTCCCGACAGCAAATATATACCTAAGCCAGCGATCTGGGTGAAAAGAAATAAGTCAATACTATGCCTTGGGTTACAATTGCGTCTAGATGAAGCTGTTTCGGCCGCCCAAACATCTACCTGTTAATACGGTCAACCGCATTAGGAGATGAAGAAAAGAAAGAAGGTATTATGACAAATATTATCCAGACAAAGCGTGGCCCAAAATACTCATGTTTTCCTCGAGAAGTCATCTGCAAGTCTCTAGAGAAAGCGTTGTCTGAGCCAATAAGCTTTAAGGGAAAACATTTGGCTCAGGATGTTGACCACCTTGTGGTAAGACGACTGTCACCCGGTCATAAATTGCTTTGCTAATCCCAGGAAAACAACAAGAAAAGAAGATTACTTGACTTTTATCAATTTTGTCTGCGAGGTAGCTGTTTACGTCGCTCGTGCTGACAACTGTGGTCAAACAATATCAACAGATGATTAAATGTTTGTTTTTTACTATCCTTACTAGGAGTAAAAATGCATATAGCGCCACTGTTGTTCAACTCTTTAATAGCCAATGGCCAAGTGGTCGTTGGGAGCTGCAAATGCCAAAAATCAACGTCATTGGGAAGAAATTATCTGCTTTTATCTTAATCACAGAGAAATAGGGGAATTCACTGTTTGATTGTTGAAACCCATTGTTAAAAACTTTCTTTACCGTTGTTCACTCCACCCAATTTTCACCAATTTATCTTCAGCTTCTTAAATCAAAGCGTCAAGACGACAATAAATGTACAGGTATTCCGCGATGATTCACGTATTCTAAAGAAATTACTTTTTTATAATACATATGTCTGGTATCAAGCAGCTGGGTATTGGCAAATCTCCAAAGAGGCAGCTATACCAAGAGTTCGCTGCACCTTCAAAAGCGTTAATGGCAACCGGCTTGTTGGCCTCGGACTCGCCAAAGCATTTCTACGCACGTTACGGATTAATAATCGTGGTAACATGTCAGAGCAATAGTTAAAGCCTCAAGAAAATCAGCGATGGTGAGCACAATGGGTAATTCATTGTCACCGTTGCAAGAGCTTTATGTTGCACTGAAACCAACCCCACCAGAAGCCTTTTTTCATGTTAAGCTAAACTAACTACACGACATCTATACATGATACCGTTTCAATTTCTTTATAATTGTGGATGAAATACAACACAACATAGATAGATAACTTCACTGACAAGTTACCAATTTTTATCGAGAACAAGGAGCCGTCTGGCTGAGGCTTCTTTTGAGAACTTCACCGATGGATAAATCTTCGCTGAACTGGGTAACTAGGGCAAGGTAGATTGTTTGCTTCACTGTGCCAAAACAAGATAGAAGTCAACAAAGTAGTAGAAAAACAACGCGTAGAATATTAACCTATTACCGCAGGTTGAGTCCTGAGTCCGGATCACCCTCTTGTCGAAAAGCAAGGCCCCGGGGCCTTTAGCATTCATTTGCCTTTTTCTAAAACACGTATGTCTGTAAGTCGTAGTGAACGGCGCTGAAAGATTAACTCGACTGTTTGAGAACGCTGAAAGTCAGATTTTGACACGTTTTCATTCTTTCTCCCTGTTGCAAAGTCTGCATAGTCTATCTAGTCGTCTATTGCATTGAAACACTTGATATAAGGGAAACAACCAAAACACCTTACACCGGCACTGCAGATGAAGTGTCAACGAAACCAGTGGAGTTAGTCTGCCAACAAACCGGAGGTCAAGAAAATGTGTAAACTAGAAGACAGCTGCCATGCTGTAAAACATGCCAGTCATGCGAATGGACCACTGATTGCTAGGAGAAGGGGAAGGAGCCATTTTTATACAGCGTGGAGAATAACATTTGAGATTCTAGGAGGTGCATTAGAAAAACTTGACTAGATAAAGTATTGAAGCTCAATGTTGCTGGGTAATGACAAAAAACGAGTGACCTATTGCATACAAGACTACAATGTACGAAATGTACTCAAAATGACTTCCGTCACCTTCAAAAGAACCTAGCTAGTACTTTGTGACATCCGTTGTTGGGGGGAAGGCAGTGATGGCGCCAACGAGGAAGTTCGTATGACTCAAAAAACCCGATGAAAGTAATAAAATAAGCTTACTCGTCGAGTTTCCTTCGCCGTCTTTCATGACTGTCTTTCTTGTTCTCGCGTGGTGGAATGTTTTCTTTGAGGCATTCAATCTGATCCTTCGACAGGGGTGTCACTCGCCGTCTCTGCTTCCTCCACCGTTTCTTCGTCTGACTCTGCATCTTAGCGTTATCACTCGTCATAGTAGATAGTCGGATGGCCGAAAAGCTGCTGCAAGCTACTCAGGGCCGTAAAAGTTCAATCCTACACTCTGATTATGCCTCCGAGAGTTGCGAATCCCGGTTAATGTCCATCGGCCGCTAAGGCTCCGTGGTGTAGAAATCAAAATGCGATAGGAGGCAATATTAGGTAAGCCTCTTAAGTCAAGCAAATTGACACATATTTAGATAATTTGGTCATATGACAACTTAGCCATATCAAAGCCAACGCTATTTGAGGTGTTCCGGAAAGTTAGTACCAGTTCCTCAAAGAATTGTTATTGATGGTTGTGTAGTTTCTACTCTCACAACTGCACAACGAAATCCAAGACACACAAACTGATCCTTCCTTCAAGGTGGTTGTTCCTTTCGCTGAGAAAGCAAGGTTGAAATCTACATCAGGTGTACCAGGTAGTCAAAATAAACCCGGGATGAGTCATCCAGATTTAACACCGACCAATCACTGGAGGGGATTGGCGTGACGTCACGAAGGTAACGTCTGCAACCAGTAAATCCAGGAGAGCGGAGCATTGATGTCATATCGAAAATGAAGCTGACCAATTGTATTAAAACTAGCCTTATCCAAGACTATAAATGGCAGATTGTACAAACGAACAAATGATTGATAAGTAAATTATTAATATAAACTGAAGTATGACCGAAAATATTTAGATGTTTTGTTTTTTATTTAAGAGAATGCGAGTGTGATATACATACGTCATTGCCTTCCCCTCCCCACACCTGATTTTTTCCTTTCGACAGAATGCCAATCGCTCAATAAAACTCCTGCAGAGTCAGAAGATTTATTTATAGTAACACAGCTAAAAATACATCAGCCGTTGCTAAATATAAATCCCATTGGATGCAGATCTACCCCATAGTCTTAAATATTACATAAGATTCAGATTTGCGGGGAGATCTGGTAACATGAAAAGGCGGCTTTAATCCCAGATGTAAATAAAGCAGGCGCTCCCATGATCCACTGCTGAAATCACTTTCGTAGGAATTCAATGATGTTTTCAAACTTTGCGGGATGTATACATCGGGAAAGTTGGCCGCCAATTGCCAGATTTACGAAGGTCACGTGACAGTACCATGTGACCGGACCATGTGATGGCTGTTGAAGCGAACAGCACCTTTTTGTTTATGTTTGCCTATTAAAAACGTAGAGCGTTTTCAATCCGTCAAAAAAGGGGAAGCAATGTTTTTTCATATTAAATGTAGGTCCAAGTCCTGTTGAAATGAAGTGAATCAAGTACATGTAGTGTATTTTTGTTCTTTCATTAAAATAGCATGCTGCTATCAAAAATTAACTATCATAAAATATCATTAAACATCGATAAGGACCAACAAACTATGACTCAGCCCTTTCTAACACTTCACCAGATGCAAATTGTTTCCGTGTAAAACATAACGGTCCGACTCACCTTTCGCTGTATTTGATACGGTCAAATGATGGCGATTTGATCACCATCACTCTTCATCCGGATCTTCAATCATCAAAATAAGTGGCCTGATTCACCAATGATAAACTTTATGATAAGAATAAAAACGATATCGATAAATTCATACAGCGACAGGTTAACGTAAATGATTTTATCGTATTGGTGGCTGTTATAAGCCAAAGCATCGAACCTGGGCGAAATCCGAATAAATCGACATTTATAGGATGCCGACCTTCGAATCAAGCGCAACATGTTCTGGTCAACCGACCGCAGCATCTTGTGCAGAGTCGAGTACAGAACCGTTCACTTCTCTTTGGTCATCTTGACCCTCAATCATGTTTGGACATTGCTGAGCATTCAGTCAACGGCGTATTGTATACAGAAGGGAAAATGCCTCTAGAAGGCCAGACTACAAAAGAAGACAACTCGATGCAGACGCAATCGAGATGGTGAAATTTATAGACATTCTTGGCCACTTTTTCAGTAGTGTTTTTAGAAGAAGGAGAAATGTAACATTGTGCACTGACAGATCTCGACGGGAAGGGGGATACCCCTGCCATGGTAAGTTGCAAGGTAAACGAAGAGCAAATGCAGATCAGGCAGAGGCTGATTGCCAGGGCAAATGGTGCCTAGACCTGAGGAAATTGTAGAGTTTTCTTCCCCAGACAAGGTAAGTGATTGAATAAGTAAACAGAAGGTTGAATGAACTCTGCACATAAAAATATCGTTAATTTGAGTGTCTGGTTGAAACACATCTGGACACAAAAATAGTGTAACGGTTCGATTATCTGAGACTGGGAGGTATACTACGAAACAGATACACCACGTAAAACTTTGAATGTAAGATACTTTTACTTTACTTTGGTCTAGGTCATCAAAGTAGTTACTGTTAAGATAAATGAGGTATGTTGGGTACGGGTGACAGTTTGAAAAAAAATCATTACAATTGCAAAATGCCTTCCTATGCAACCACAAAGAGTGGTGATAGAAATTAGAGAAAAAAAAACTGATAGAAAACCCGACGTTTTAGATTTGCGGACGGAAGCAAATCATCAAAATCTCGACGAACTGTATATTTAGCAGGATGAGTCAGCCTCTAGATTAATTACAGGTATATCACAGTTGAAGAGATTCGGAAGGTAAATACATCAACCACCGGTTAAGAATCATTCCGGAACACGCGGAAAAGGTTCAAGATAAGTTTACTGACAGCAACAAGTGTAAATGTACGTCAGTGTAATGTACATCGTTCAGGTGTATGAAGGTACTGTTGAATGGAATGGGTACAGTTTTGACAGCTTTCTAGTTTTCATCCGGGGTACGGGTGATTCGGGCAGATTTATCGGAAACGACCAGATCGTGTATATTTTGAATGAAGGGATCATTGTTTCATGGCCAGAAGTGCGGGGTGAGCATCCGGACGACCACGACTTATCTCCGCTCGAAAGTCCTGTTCTTGATGTTTTCGCACAGTTAAATGGGGGAAGTTTCCTAGAATAGTCAAATATTTTAATGCGGTTTCGGTTGATAATGAAGCTGCGAGAAAAAGGGTGTGGGCCTTTCTTACGATGGAATATAAACGCCTATTGATTCTGACACGAAATATTTACTCTAAGATATTGGTATGCCTTGTGGTCTGGAATCGGCAGTGTACTTTTGTTAGTATAGTCACTAACAAAGTTGTTACGGGAGCGCCATCACTAAATATCACAATTGTATCAAAATGCTTAACAACAACCCCCGTAAAACATGCAATTAAAGCTGAGTTCCCGAATGGTGGGCTGCGGCGAAGAAGGATTGGCCGTACCTCCGTCAAGAGCCAGTGCATGATTTTAGATTTCACGAATGAACCCACAAAATATCTGCTATTTATAGCATCTCTTGTTGATTAGTAACGGAAATAAATAAACAGGACATGATATTCACGTTAGGAGGAAACTTATGCAAATAACAAGATGAAGATGTCACAAGAATAGCCTCAGCAAAGATTGAGCGTGATGATGAGTTCGGATGACAAGGTATTCACGTGATATACATACATCTACCACTTCGCGAGTTCGACACTGACGCTCGGAGTAAGCGGAGGTGTAACGTACATGTACGTGGACATGATGGTCATGGCCACAAGATAACAACGCAGAATCTCCACTTACAAGAAGCTCATAAAAGGACTTCCACTCAGAATCCGGATGGGGTTGATGTGATTGCACGTTTAAAAGGTATGGATAAATCAAATGTCATTAAGGGAATACCATGGTTAAAAGAAAGGCAACTTTGGGAACCGGATATATTAATATAAACTGGCTATTATTGGAAATAAGCATGACTTGTCCATGAAATGTTAAATTATGGGCTTTTTTGGTGTCAATAGAACACAACAATTTTATAAATATCGATTTCCTAGAAGTTCTGCGAGACCTTTAGAGGAAAGTGTATTCCCAGTTTCGCGTGATCTTCAACGCCACAAAAACCCAGGAATCACACCATTAATCTATCGATGCATCATTTGATTACGTCTAAGAGTACATGTATTCTAAACATTTATACAACGACGAACTAATAATTTATCCTACATGAAAGGGCGATTTATGCTTTTCCAGGCACTATATATTTACGCTCAAAATAAAAAAAACAGATTCTGAAAACCTCTGAGGGTTTTTCATTCCGATGAAAAACCTCTTTAGAGTGCTGCATATTTGCGTTGGACGAAAAACCCTTGAGAGTTCGTCTTCACTTTCAAACGGGTTTTGTTTAATGGTGATTCTGGTCTCGCAGAAGAGTTACATTCACGCAACAGTACTAGATGTATTAAACTGATAAGATGAGAGTAAAAATGACGTAGAAATGAGAGAAAACCATAAAGTGTACCGAAAAGCGAAAGAATGTAAGAAAGAATTACCTCCTACCGGTGCAACATCGCTTTGTCTAATAGAAACAAACCACAAGTTAAAATTATAGCAACAGCTGGTTCTAAAGATAGACCAACTTCTGGTACACTTTGTCAGAAATGAAGGAAACGCGATTGCCAAAAGAAGATGCCGAGAGAGGATAGGGCTTGGTAGTTTCTGTCGACAATCTTTCGGTTAGCAGAAAAATTAAATGATGCCAAAAAAAACAAGATTTTGAAGTTTTGATTGAAGATAAATATTGTAACAGTTCGCCTCGACCCTTCCTCAGAAATGAAAATAAAAATTGGAATAAAATGTTTTATCTTGATAACGATTCAATTTATAGCGGTTATGGTCTGCCCTACACCTAACTGTAGGCTGAACGGAGCCTTCCTTATCGTTTATACATTGGTAGAGGAGACGGTGCTATCGATATACAAGAGCAACTGACTCGAGTGTTGCTTCTTCGAACTTGAAGGAGAAATACTAGCAGACGGAACACGTGTAAGTCATTTCATTTCAATGTGTTCAAAGTTTTCTTGGAAGACCAGCATGATGCCAGGTAGCACCATGAGGCACACAAAGAAGTGTTTTAAAGACTGAGTCTGATAGTTGGTTAAGAAAAATGAAAAATCTCTTTCCCTGCGTGCGAGTAACGTGATCTGCAGTGAATGGACAACGTTCTCTCATTTTGAAAGACTTCCGGTCATTCTGACCAATCGGGCGCCATCCAACAAAACCTCGATGTTTTGAGGATGCACAACGTCAGGCAACCCTGTCCATACACTGCTTGTTAACTCTCATCAACCTTGGTGTTGCTTGAGGTTTGAATACCACTGCGAGGAAAGACCCTAGGCAATTCTCAATAAACCTTGAACACGAAAACCCATTAACGATGTAGAACATTGCTTGATGTGTGTAGTTTTTAGTCATCTGTTGGGCTTTTAATTACAGTTGTTTATCGCTGATGAAAAATCCTATTCTTTCCTCAAAAAGGCTAGCTTGTATTACAAGTATATCATCCTGGATGCGGAGAACACTAGGTAAACACAATTATCTTAAAGTGCATTTTTCTGTGCTTGGTTTTTTAACACTATGCAGGTTTTCTTCCCCATCTTGCATTCTGTGCGTCAGGATATATTTTTCAATGCCATATAGCTTATCTCCCAACGGGGGGAACTATTGCGCCAACAATAATCTTAAAGGCCTTCGACGTTCGTATTTCAGTGTGAAAGTATGTGATTCGCATCTTCTTATGGGCTTTAAGTAGAAATTGGGACTCATAAATCGTCTCAATGAAAGTAAAAGAAGCAGTATTTGTCAGGCGTATCGAAACTATCGACATCCCGGCAACAGGTTCTTCTCATGTGTTCTCCTTTTAGAATTTCCCGGGGGTGTTCAGTTTCTAATCAGCCTGCGCTAACAACAACACGATTATTGTTATCATTTGTCATAACTTCGCAGTCGGTTACGCCAACGTTTTTTTCATAACGAATTTTCTCGATTTAAAAAAAACACACAGGTTTTGTGAATCAGAGAGCTGGTGTAGGTTGTGATAGTGTTCAAAACTGCTGTGCTGTGATTGGAAAGTGATGACTCTCGATTTGCCAACGAAGCAATTTTAGTGTGGTGCACATTCGGACACTATGATCACCAACACGAGCGATGTTGTGGCTTTCCCTCATCTCAAGCGGTGATATCCCGCGACAGAATGCGCATCGCGAGCGTCACGTCCTCTCTGTGATCATTCGATGGAACACCTTACGTTTCGAAGTGAAATTTACACTCGAGCCAGAATAACTGGCGAATAAAAAGCCAGACGTACGATGTACATGTAGTTGCAAAGGCAAAAAGTGGAGGTAAATGTACATGGAAACCAGAATAAACATTGCACTACTCTTGCAACTGAAACTGAATCGACTACCTATTTATAGGTCTGCAGATGCCCCTGGATGAAATACTGATTTGCCCACCTTGCGATAGGATTTTCCGATCAATTCAGCAGTCAAAATAACGAACTGATAAATCATTAGGGTTTCTGGTGTACTGCAAATACTCTACATGTATCTTGAAAGGATAAGCAAGACTATTTATAAATGTATGTATACATCTGATGACTAATGACCAGTGCCTAAGTGCGAATACTATCCATTGCCAACAGGCTCATACCACCTTGATGCTGCGGTTTGTTCAGTCATTTTTCAAGGAAAAGATCAAGCTTTATTCAAGTGTTTCTTTCAACTCGTAAAAACATTGCAGAGAAGCGTTCATAAAAATACCCTTAAGGTAAATTAAACAGTTCTTTCCACATTTCTGGTGATTTGAAGTAATTGGGTGTTGCAAGTGAAAATGGATGCCGCCCTCATACTCCATAGAATAGCCTTCATTTTAATTTGATAGCGGCGAGATTACCCGGCATTTGGTCCGAAAGTGCGGTCCGAAAGTGCATACAACACGCATCCGCAACGTACAGCAAACTCATTCTCTTGACAATTACGCTATTAAATGTGAAACTTGAAACATATTATCAGAGTTATGCATTCAAACTATCGTTTCCAATTTCGGGATACTTTCTTTATTCAAAAGGTGATTTTGACAGCAACAGGTTCTTTTGTTTGACCTATATTTAACACGACGTAGTCACAGAATTTCTACACTGGTCAAAATCGCCAGACCAGGCAACCCTGGTTGAGTCTTCACCTTCAGAAGCAATCCTAGACATTCCGGAATGCACACAGCGGTACGCGTACCAAAGTAACCTTTCTTTTTTGTCTTACTTCCCAGGATATGATACAAGGCTAACGGACAACGGCAGCTGCCAATGACCAAGTTCAAGGATTGATCATTTTCACCAAGCATAACGTTTGTTTAGTGATACATTCTCTATCACAAAAAGCAACATCGATCATCAAAAGGAAAAGTTAAGCTATCTTCTAGTTTCTTTTGAAACACTAAACACTGATCATTACCTTTTCTTGCGTCTTCATTTACCGCATCAAAATTTCGATCGTGCGTGAAAATATCCACCCAAACAAGTCGTTATAGCACCCTTATCGCCGACCCCATGGCTGACAAAACTTTGGTCGGACAGATATCAGGGGTGGAACAACCGTACCACTGCCCACCAGTCTATTTGCACCCGACTTGGCTTTCCCTTGTTGTTACGCCTCCGACTATGATAAACGATGGAATACGGAGTCGGAGGCGTATAACAACAAGGGTTTGTGAATCTCCCGCATTTTCTTCAAAGGGCCCGAGTACGGTTCTATATTGCTGGCCTCAGGAGGAAATATTAGCTCAACCACCAGCAGTATGAGAAGTGATGATTTAAACGTGGTAATATTACCAAATTATCAATCTCGGAATCCTATCAATTAAACCACTAGCGTAACTTGGATCAAAGGCTAGCCGATCTATTTGCCTAACGAAAACTCGCTGAGCCAATAACGTCAGAGCCGATCAGTTTATCAAACGGTTGATGATGGTAGGCTGAGAAGGTCAGGAAATCTGCCAAGGTGAGGACAGTTTTATTACGAGGACCGGCCCGGCCCGGTGCAAAACCCAAATATAGCATCGAGATGCACTGCAACTACTAACACTGTATGGACAAGCAATCTTTTGGCTACCGTTGTGAAGAACCAGTATGCCAGTAACGCAAAGAGAGAAGTACCAATCATCAACTTTATCATGTCATGGTGCCAGAGCTTGATAGAACAGGGCAGGCAATCTCAGCGATCTCAAGCGTATATAGATGGAGATTGAAGAACAGAGAACCCGCTAATGGGCGCGCAGTTCAGGATTGCCCTTGTCAAAGCGGTATCATCGCGGTATCATCGCGGTATCATCGCGCACCTACCCACAGTTTCAGATCAAAAACTGCTCTGCAGATAGACTGGTTTAGTTTCTAAAGTTATCCACAGAAACAAAAACGGGAAGGTGCATCAAGTGGTGACTAACGCGTTGGTCAAGTTTCCAATGTCGTCCTGAAATCTTGTCAGAATGCCAAGAACGATATCAACGAGTAGGTACATGTAGGAGAAGCTTTAGAGATAAAGACAAGTGGTGCCGTTTACCAGAATCATCTGACTAGTACTCCATCTAAAGTCTGAAGACAAAGTGAAATAAGAAGCACGTCTTTCTTCATCATTCACGATGCCACCGTTGAGATTGTGAAGGAAGTCTGCAGACAAAGTGAAAGTGAAATAAGAAGCACAAGGCGTCTTTCTCCATCAATCCTGATGCCATCTTTGAGATGGAGAAGGAACCTTACCACCTCACAACCATACCACTTTCATGCCAAGGTAGGTAATCATTGCTTTCACGAAAGCTTTACGCACCGTCTCGAAAAGACTTCAGGTGGAGCAGCGGTCGTGCTGTGTTGAGATTGCAACAGCAGCAACACGGGTTCTTACAGGTTTTTTCCATTCCGTAAAAGATTTTGAAAATTAAAATTGAAGTTGAAAATGTTCAGTGGTACGTGCACTTCCAAGTGAAATCAATATTTGCGAAGAAGTAATTCCTTGCTGAATGAAGTTTACCATTTCGTTCCTAACTTTTACAAGATGACTGAAAGGAAATATTGACTGAAATAAAGACGTGATCGTCAGGAGCTAAGAACACAAAACAAACTCATTACCTAGCCTCATTACATAATCATTTTAAATCAGGAATAAAAGTAACTGACACCAAAGGAAAACATATTGTACATTGGCATGCACATCAAAGCCCATCTTACATGTACATGGCAGCAGTGAATGCTGTACCAACGTACTGACCTTTGCCTGTCGTGATTTTATGTGTAGTTGGGCGAGGTAACGAGCCCGTTCATTTAATGAATGAGTACATAAGGAAAAATTGCAGATTCGAAATTACATGCAAACTACTGAACGGAAATGAGAATTAGAAGGTATAGGCAGATTGGCAACAACATACTACTATCATGTAACTACTTAGCATATGCACATGTCAAAATGTACTGGTCTTGGTTATGACACTCAATATCATAATATATATACAAGATGCGTGATGGATAAAAAGGTCTTAGTCGCGCATGCACTGACAAAGAGCATTCCTACCAGATAGACTTATCAGCCCCGCATGATGCCGAACAAAGTTTGTGTGGGCCCACTATCAACAAAATAAGCTCGGAACATCTATTCTTGTCTTCTTGCCGTTTCCCCGTTTTTTACGAATATTTACACAAACAACATAATTATCGACAGTATCCAGCATACATCACTTGTTTTCACGTTCAAGCCTCATTTAGCAAGTATATGAGGCGAACTAAATCTCGTAAATGCCATATTTTACTGTAAAAAACATAGATTTTTCTTATGCAGAAGAAACGGTGTTTATCAATAAATAATTGACTAGTTACAGTATGATATATTCAAAGGGTACAAGGCTAAGGTCGCTTAATTCAGCCATCAAAGCAGGCATGGTGTTGTTTTATGGTTAAAGCTAAAACGTGAAATTTACTTACGATCTTAGGCATTCGACGTGTTCTGTTTGCCTCAAGAGGCCAGTCTTCATCATTATACTCTGGAAGCATGGTCGGTCGATGGCCCACAGCTTACAGTCGGTCAGAGCTGCAGAAGAACGAATAAGTGCCTTAAGTCGACGCCGGCGAGGGACGTAGCAGCATCCCGTAGTTATACAAACCATTTTGGTCATGGTTGAGATCAGGGGCGGTAAGAAAATAAAAAGGTCATGTATCACAGACGTTGGACGAGGAAGGCAATAGGGACCTGTGATGTCACGTTGTCTTGCGGACAAGATCGGTAGTTCCACGTGCCCTCATTCCAAGGGGTCCATCTTACCGCAGGATATTCCACACTGTAAGTTTCATCAATACAGACATAGGTTTTCACCACAATAATGGCACTTTACTGACAGTTAACACAATTTTTTTCTACAGAGCACGGGCATGAACATATGAATCATCAGACGGTTCGGTACGGTACCGCGAAGTTTGCGTTAACTGTTCAAGCGTACATTGGTAAGCGCTGCTGGTAGAAGTTCAACATGGAGAGGCAGAAAATATATTAGCTTAACTCCTCAACTCAGTTCATCCGTGAACTTGATCTGACAAACTTATCAATGTAAAAATATATATATTGATTGCTAGATTTCTTCGGGAATTATTCACTTCTTAGAAAATTTTCGTGCACCTAGTCTAAACACGAGTGTTGCTCAAGAGCCTAGAAGTAGCGATGTCTCCTAACAGAAGGTGGTATCGGTCTCAAGAAATACCGCAGACAGAACTGAGCCGGGGGTAACGCAGGCATTGGCCGAAGGCGAGCTGCAAAGTTTACTAGCGACTGCCTGCACACATAATATAGATCGTCCGAGAATTGAAATCATGATTTTTTGTCCGAGAATAGAACTAACACGAAATTTCACGGAAAATGCGTCTACAACCAAGAATCGGAAGCACTAAGTTAGAGACGATTCATTAAGTTCACAAAAGAAGAATAGATACATGTATGACGATTATTCCCGGAATGTCAAGCTCTTAATAGACTCTGTCTTTGGCTGATGGACTTGATGCACCTATGCATCATACAAAGACTTTGTATCGAGTCTTGGTCACCTTCTGCTGTGTGGTATCAATAAGGTCAACCTCTCATCGTAGTTTCTTTTTCCGATTGCTGGTAATCGAATATCGTGCCACCCAGCTGAGTACAAATTAATCCAGCCTCATCAATTACATAAACCAGGGGTGTTGATATTAGATGTAAGTATGATGAATACATAGGCATCTAGATCTTATGAAGAATGGCCCAGGGTGTTGGGAAGTTACATCGAAGAGAGCGTAATACAATCCAATTCCCCAGGTCAGAAATGCCAATTCCGCAGCATCACGTACATGTACATGCAAGCCCTGGATTCAACGGTTAGGATTTCATATCACCAGTTCTCTTTACCCTTGGATATCTTGGGTCCTGCAATCTAACGCCTTGTCACGTAGGTACACCCAGTCTGACATCACACACTGAAATCCCTCACTGAACTACGATGTATACAGGGGCGGAGTAAATCACGGATCTCCACACAATTCTTCGTCGATGACCTGACACAAATACACCATGCAAACATAAATGTTTTCCTGAAATTCTAGCTTCCTTAGAATGGATTTTACGGCACTTTCACAGTAGAGTACGAAGGTCAGATAGATGACGGAGGACAATTTTTTTCATTAGATAATCTGCACCTACATCGAACTTTCTAATCTATCTCACATCTTGAATGTAATGCATTGACAGGCGATGGTCAGAAAACACGGCAGAAGCATTACAAATCAGACTCAGAACAACAATGCCGGAATGACAATAACTAAAAACCAACGCGTTAACAATATAATTCCTCCACTCCTCCTCGATGCTGCACTCCGAATGAGATTCCACTTGACAGGGAAATTATCTCCAGAAATCAACCTTATCCTCCAAAAGAAAAAATAGCTTGAATCAACCTAGTAGCACGACACCTGTTTCAAAATTCAACCATAAAACTTTCACGACACCACCTGCCTCTCACTCTCAGCACGTCTTTATGGTCATGGGTATTCCCGGGCTAGTAGCAATTATACTGCTAACCTCTGCCAGGTAGAAGTATCGTCTGACATGGGGTAGGTATCATCAACCGGGGGTAAAAAGAATAGTTTAGCAGGTGTGCTGTGTAGAATTAAATGGTAATATTCAGGTTACTCTGCTTCATTCCTTGTTTTTCATATTTCAAGTTCTCACCATTGTTTGAGTTGGATGCCTGCGCCAATTGTTTGCCAACACCGATTGCAAGAAAGAATGGAATATGCGGAAGCTGATAACTAAACGCAGTCTCTACGGTGTGTACAACAGGGTTTTTTAGTTGGCTGTTTATGCTTTTTTTACGTTTTACAACCTATCTTGCAAGTATATTAGTCAAGTTATAATTCCTCAAAATCGCTGTTTTGTTTAGCTGTGGATAAAGTGGCATTGGCAACACTTTAAAGTAGTTGGAAGCTAATTAGGAATTATTATAATAGCAATATTGCTATGTTATAGAAAGCCAATTTTACCATTTTATCCTTTTTTTTGTCTGAAGATGCACGTATCATACATTCCAAAACCTTTGTTTCGTAATGCTGTAGTTACTTCGGCAACACTTCCAAAGCCGTTGGCAGCTAATTAACCATTAGGTCAGGGGAGATGATTTCAGCAGATTGTGGAGTAAGCCGACATTGTTAGCTTAAGTAAATGTATTCACACAGATCAGTTTTGCTACATAATCATTACATCATGGCGCTCTCTGCGAGGCGAAGATAAAGCTCAGAGCTGAGTGCCGATGAAGAAAGATGAACATAACTTTTTTTGTCATATACTAGATAATCTTCATGGTTTCTGTTATGTCGAGAAGAAAACATCAATAACACGAGCATGTAGTCAACCATTAAGAACTCCGATATCTCCGACCCTTGCGACAGCCTCGTCCTTTTCCATACAGGTTCTCTTCCGTTTACTCAACAACATCTGATTTGATCCTCCGATGAGGGAAAGTTGGAAATCAGTTCTATGATTTTACAGCAGATTTCAATCTGGGGTTTAGAATCCCGAGGTCACGCATGCTATGGCCTCATACCCGAATAAACTTTATCAGTATAGTGCTTAACAAAGGAAATTGTAATATTGTTTATCGCCATGCACTTTGGTGACATATCAATTGATCACTCGTGTCAACATGGTCAACCTAATTTGGAGATACATATAAACACAACCTTTCATACCGGTAGCGTGGCCGAGCGGTCTAAGGCGATGGTTTAAGGCACCAGTCTCTTCGGAGGCGTGGGTTCGAATCCCACCGCTGCCAGATATTTTTATTTTTGATACATTTCTTTAGCACAGCAACATCAGCTCAATACAATAGGCCAGGTGGCTGCATAGATGAATGCATTTTTCCTCTCTTTATGACTGAACAACATTGAGAAATTTGAGACTATACAGTGACTCTTTGCGAAGGGCGCCTAGAGTTTGCGGCTATAGGCAAGGGCGGCTGAAAGCACCAGACTCTTGCATTATTTTTAACCTTGACATATTTATCCTATGATGAGCAAGCAAGCATTAAAGATGTTATCATGTATCAAGTTAACCTAGATTAGACCAGATCTAAGATTTTCTCACCGGTTAACATTGCGGTAACAGACGAATATATCCATCATTGCGATCTGTTGGAAACGTATTCACATTGCACTTACTTGAAATGGGTAAGCTAATAACGCGTAAGTATTACATTCCTACAGTGCTTATGTTGCTCTTATTAAGCAACTTTTAAACTGCTGATCTATCAGTATCTGACATACAATCACAACTTGTTACAATTAACATAACATTGATTTCGTTTAGTTATAGGTCTAGTTCAGGGGAGTCATTTTAAGTAGCAATCACACCACATTGTGACACATTTCATGGGAGGTGGTAATCTTTAAAGTGGTTTAATAAGTGCTTGCTATAACCATCTTCAATCGCCTAGTGTTCGGCTGGAATAGCAGCAAAATAGTAGCTTTATAAGCAGCCTTGGACATGTTAGAAGCAATTGCGTGTTTACACGAAAACATGAAAATGTTTACAAGGCGTGTAAAACATGATAGATAGGCACCAACATACAGACAGCAAAACAAATTGTGATTTTTCAACTGAGTTATCAAAGATCATTTACATATCTTTTGGCTTTTTTCAGAAGTGTAGCTAGTTTCGTTTAGCACTTGGGGTGACTAGACTAGGTACTAAACGTCAAGTGTTTGAGAGATACAGGTGGGATGTGGTATATTATGCAAAAATTGCTACGTTTAAGTTACATGTATTATCAAATTCAAGCCGAGGAAAGGTTTCTCTAATTAAAATAGTTTCATCCAATGTTGACGCAACGGCCAAAAGCATCCTTAGTGATCAAGGGTGCCATCCTGCTGATTGAAAACAATTGTGCTATCGGAAATTAGATACTAGGTATATCGACTCAGATAGACCAATTGTTATATACAGAATACGAATTTACCCACAGGTATGCTTGGCAAAGTCATAAGTAGAGTCATTTTTGTATTCCTTTTCTGTCTCATCAACAAAATATTGCTAATCGAGACATAAGGAATGCCTTACAATAAACAGAGTATTATCAAGTCAAGCCATTCTAGACGTGAATGGATATGTCTTTTTAATTGGCTCTCACAAGCGATGGCGTATATAGGTCAGACGTAGCGGATACGTTGCCGAAACGGCCAGGGCCCGTTTGTTAGAAAGCATGTTAGCTCTTAACATCATGCTGACATGTCGTTTCATGTACATCAATGCACAGGGTATATGCCACCATGCCATGTTCAAGGTCGAACAAGCAGAGGAAAACATGCTTACCCTTGAAACAAATAGACTGTATACAAAGGATGTCATGATACCTTCCTCTGCAGTTTATCATCCAAGATCTCGATAATCGTGGTGTCAGCCACTTCAACAACTAAAACAAGACGTACTAAAATGAACGGGGAAGCTTCCTATCTGTATCTGCTACTAAGCTTCTGCTAGGCCTGTACTAAGCGAGAAGAATATGATATCCTGATTCTCCCGGAGAGGGACAACCTGCAATCAGCAGCAGCTTTAACAGCAGTTCTTGGCTTTGATTGCTACTCATGAAAATGGCAGCGGGGAAATGCATCTCCTATCATTTAATGATTTCTTTTCTTCTTCGCCTAACTCCTTCAGATGAAAGGCATCAAAGGTCTTGTGCTTTCTCTGGCTAAAGGTACGACTCATGCAGAACGCACACAGTGAACATAAATCTCCTACCATCCCTCCTCGAGCACCACAGGTTAAGACTATCATAGTGCAAAAGCCTTCTGCATTATGCTATTCAATGCATTCAAAGACACGCTGGATAGGTGTGAACAGGATTTCCCATCGACTCAACAAGATGGAACATTTCAGACTGCTTTCAAAAAGCAGATGATGGTAGGTCTGATTACCACTCAGGCTTTTACTTATCAACTGAATGGACCAGAAACACGGGGAGAAGGATCGGAAAGACTTCGCTCAGATAGTAACAAATCAATTCGACAAGCGTTTGTTTTCCAGGTATTGTGTTGGTGTAGGAAAATATTTGAAAGATCCCGGAAAGCCTTGAATTCTACATGCCGCGAATGCATTTTAAGGACAAGGAAGAGTGAGACGTTACATGCAGGTTCGGAAAATCCTAGATTGGTACCCGATCGTCTCACAAATGGCAGCAGAAAATACATAATTCATTTCCATCAAGGAGATGACCTTTTTTTTCTAAGTGTGCTTACGTCATAGGTTTCTACAGAGTAAATTATTGTCCTTGTCTTCTTACACGCTTAAGGACTGCTAACATTCCATATTACCTTTAGGAGGATAAAAAAATGTGCAACACTGCTATGGTAACAACATACCCTGCAGGGTACTTCATTTCCTCATAGAATAATACGGGATCAAAGCTGTTAGAGAAAGAGTTGGGGATATGAACGGAATGGCGACAAACAGCTCTAAGACATATCACCAGAAAAACGCACACAGAAGTTCCGTCCAAAAAGCGGCGATGATTGTACTAAAATCTTCTCGAGAACAACCGAATCATGGCCCAAAGCCGCACAAGCCAACGTAATGAACGGAAGAAGTTGAGACATAAAAGAGACTTTCAAAGATAACGATGAAGCATCTAGTACAACTTGCCATCATGGAAAATGGTGGTAGAAGGGTAGGATCGCAATGAATGCGATTTCGCATGCATTGTACGACGCAGGCAAATTTTGCTTTGTTTGGGTACAGTACGGAGCAAAATGACAAAGTACTGTCGCATGCGTTGATGCAATTCCACACGTCGTAGACCCACTCACAGATTTGTAGTCACCCCATATCTAATGAGCAGACGACCTTACTTACCTTTGACACTTGCCGTCCTCGTACAGTTGTAAAGGATAGCTAACTCGCCAAATACTTTGCCTGGGCCCATATTGCATAGATAGTTGCCATCTTTTGTCACCCGCACGTTACCCTCTGAAAAAGATAGTAACAGTTTAGATGAAAATACCTGTAACCATGGCAATACATATATTTGATGTTTCGCAATTTTGAATAACGCCACGCCGGGCCAGGTTCGTTCGTTCAAATTTGAATTTTCAAATAAATTGTGTAAATACGCTCTTGATATAAATTGTAACGTATTGATATTGTGTGAACTGGTTTAAAAAAAACACGAAAATGATCGAAAAACACGAACTGCTCTGTAGGCATTAACTTGAAAAAGAAATAATAGTCACCACGTCTAAGTCTATTCCCCAGGCTCAGATGATGGATAATCATCATAAAGCGTTCACTGAATGTGATAAAGATGCTCTAAACCGGAGATAATCCGAAATGGACTGTTAATATGTTACACTGCCCAAAACACCTTAGACAATCAGAACTTGTAAATGGGCGTGGTGAGTTGGCCAGGGTATATCTTAGCTGCAAAGCTTACACACACTAGGGTCAGACAAAGTTCAGTACGACTTAAAGGTACAATGGTATTCATGTTTTAACTTCTCAAAGCACTATTACTCGATTCCTTCCTGCGGTTTCCTGTATCGACGCGGAAAGCATCCGCAACACTTCGTGTTCTATATACGACCGGATACTTTCGATTCATTCCGGCAATTGGATCTTGTTTTACACGTGCTTTTCATTGGAACATGTCCGTCGTATACCTTTCACGCAGAAACCGATCTCAGCCTTTAAGGCAAATACGCTGAAGCAGGTAAAACTAAGTAGTGCTTGCCGAAATCAGGAAAAGGACAAACAAGAAGCATTTCACAGACAGGTCAACTGAGGCAAAAGCGAGTGGTTTTAACATCGCTGCACTTCGCTTGAACTCTCACAACTGTTTGACCACAAGACCAATCATTTTCAATTTGTTCACTACACTACTGATGGAGTCCTGTTACTAGCTTCACTGCAATAAGGCAGCAGAAGCGGTATTCAAACTATTTTTCAAACAAATTTTAATTCATCGTCTGTTTTATGCTAAAACGTAGACGAACCGTCCCAATTCGCCTCTTAACCATATAGCACCCGAGATTTCTTCATCACATGACACATGAACAGCAAACCACGGTCAGCCATAGACAGACCGCCACCAATGACTTGAACCTACCTTCCATGACGAAGACAAGTCGTCCCACTTCTCCCTCTTCTATGATCATAGTAGTAGCCTTCTTCATCACGGGGTGCATGCACTCCACGATCTCACGGATCTGAGATATGTCCAAGTTCTTCATGAAATCATTTTCGAGGATGGCTTTTTTTATTATCTCTTTCGAACTATAATGAGAAAGGAAAACAACACATAAAGTACATGATTGTATTTTCATCAATATTGTAAACAAAATTTCATTTTTATAGATATTGATAACTTATTTGTTAGCCATCGTCTGAAACTGGAAGAATACATGTAACGTTTGATTGTCACTTGTCAGATTTATTACCAAACATTGGTTTGAACGATAACGATTTCACGATATCGAAGCACGGTACATTGTAGCAGAGGAGGGAAGCAAGGTAGTAGGGGAAACAAGGTTGCCATTGGTGAGCCATCTATTAGATCCACAGGAAAGAAACTATTTGCCAGAACGAAAGGTAAATCGGCGAAACACTAGACATGTACATGCAAATTACAACTAAGTATTCCTTGGATGCAGCTTAACAACGTATAGTTGATGGTTCGTTGAGTAGATGGCAGCATCCTTAGCCCAACGTCTTGGACTATCAACGGAGAACTTCAATTCACCATTTCGTATCGGTTGAAATGAACATTTCACGCCAGGGATCTATTCTTAACCACCTTTTCACACGTTTTTCGCACGTTTTTCAACAGAAACGGCACTTCTGCGCGATTATGATCCCGACTGACAGACTTCCTAAATTCGAAAAAGCTCTTAAAAAATAAAAAATTGAAACCAAATTACTAAAAAAAAATCAATTTGTGAACATCCACTTTTTCTCGAACCAGGAACCAACTTAATGAAGGGTGAGTGATGAAATGTATAATTCATGAAAAATGACACATTCGATAGCACTCACTCATGAGTATATCGCTAACATTTCTTTTGTAATTGATTCTAAAACTCCTGGCATCGGTTTTTTATTCAAATTTTTTATAACCCAGATGAAATGCCGAAGTTTCTCAAAAGCTTAAAGAGGGATGATAGGCAAGTGTTACATGACTCCTACCTTTGTTGGTCTGCTTTTCATGTGCACTTAAACCAAGTCATTTTAAGTCAACAACAATAAGGTTAAATGCAACACAAGATAGTCTCCTTAAAACGTAATTAAAATCGATCGTTTTAAATGCTGAAAAAAAATTATTTCACCGTTTCTTTAGTTGATAGTTTCTGTTACTTGACTTTAATAACCTGTTCTCTGCCTTTAGAATTGGCAAATTGATAGATTATTTCCGAAGTTAGTTTCATTATCGTTGATAATGAATGAGCTGCGCCTGAAAAACTATAGATATTGCAAAAACGACCTGCTTTTCGAAGCAATTATTTACGCGAGTACCGCTGTGGGCAAAGATACAGAGATATTTTTATTCATGGAAGGGAACTGTTAGACTTTCATGTAGTGAATCAAAAACGTGACCTGACATTTAGCATTTCCTTTTCAAATCGCAGCGTTGTTGTAACGATAGTAAAGGTTGACTAGACACAAACACACGCGTAGTGAGCATTTCCTAGCTAACATTCCCTTTGCCGTATTTATGGAAACTATCCTACCGACTTTGTCGCAGTAGTTCACAGAGACAACTTGAAATTTTAGAGAGAAATTGTAAAAGTCACCGATATGCAGAATTCTTTTTAGAAGAAGACCCGCATCTCGGGATTGTTGAACAAAGGAACACAAAGCACATGTAAAATGTCGTGTTAGTAAATTACAGCAGCCGAGCATTGCATAAAATCGTATTTTCAGTTTGATTTCAGAGCTATAAAAGCGTTGGCTGAATTACTCCTGATTCCAGTATCTTTTTCTGAATCAGTGCATAGAGTACTATGTTACTTGAAGGTACATGTACATGTAGGGAAAGAACTTCTGAGCAACACAATAGCCCGCGATGTTTTGCTTGCAGTCGTAACTTTGCTAGATTCTAATGCCGGACAGGTGGGTTCCTCAATCGTCTTGCACGGATGTCTCTAAACAAGTATAAACGACTTGATGAAAGACGGAGTATCGTCTAATTTCTTCTGAATCAACGCGATTATTAAGTAATTGTGTGTTTGTCGGCATTTTTTAAATCATATATCCCATGTTCTTTGATCGTATTTTGTGTAATATTTTTTTCCTATATCGTCAAATGGAATTTCCATATTCGGTTATTGGAAACCAATAACATTGTATCACTGAAAACAATCCCATTTATCGGAGTTATCACTCAAAGAACCAAACAATTTTTTTTACGGATCGCCAAGACTTCAATAAAGGTAGACAAACCGCGCCGCTTTAATCAGGATCTATTGGACATTTTCGTCATTAGCTGACCAAAAGGATCTTTATACTACAGAGAGAGGATCAGTACCCCCTTTGTCTTTGAGTTTTACCAGCCACTTTGAACCTGTCCTGGCCTTTATCGGACATTCACAAACAAGACCAGTGCTGTTTTCCTACTCTTCCAAGTGTGTGATCCACCGACAGAGACATTTGTTTTGTGTGTTTTTTATCGATTTCGGAATGAGTCTTTGGACACTCAGTGGTATTCGATAGCAAATACGCGTTTTAAGATTTTCCCTTTAACCTTTCGGTCAGACTCTAACCTTCAACATAAACGCGTCCGCTAAGAGAAACCTCGGCAAAGCTGAAAAGGACGCCGTCCCTTTCAGACGAATTCGGATTGGATGACAAAATCGTGAAAAAACCAACAAATATGCTGGTTTCTGTTCCTGTAAATATTGCAAAAGACGCTTCCACATCCTGAATGATGCATTACCCTACATGTAATGATATGATATGTACAACAACTGATTGGATATCTGCTCTATGACCTTCATACGGTAGGCCTACACTACTGATACCGACATGCGTGCATTGACGGCGAGGTAGGTGGCCCAGGGAACTCACCCACGTTCACAAAACAGCCCTCAAAAATTTTCAGAAGATGAGTTTTTCACTTCCCAGGCCAGCATCACGGAATATCTATTAGTACATTATTTCATACATGCTCATCACTGCATTATTAAAACTGCCAATCTCCGGATCAGTTTAATACACCAAGCAGGTGTTGATGAAAAACGACATCTAATGAGACGACGCTTTTCTAGCTTATTGTCATCCACTGAACGGAGTAAACGATGTTTTAGCAAAGCTCCAGACAAGGGCGAGACTCATCATGATAGCATGTCGACATCAGTGAGGGCTTAACCATCAGAGGTATGCTTTACCTGGGTTGCAGCGGAGTGCATGGGTTTTGGACGGATCGTGAGAACACGCCCGCAACCTGACTTATCGAGTGACGAATGAAGGGATAACACAATAAAGAAGTGGAAGTGGTTTCAATGAATTATGCGTGCTGTTACACGAAGCTTTAGAAGGTGTTCCGTTAATACCCGTCTCAACCCGTCTGACATTTCGATGTGATACCTTTTCTGCTGTTAACAATTGTCAGGAACCTGCAATTCCATATTTCATAGAAGTCTGACATTTTCGGTAGAATATTGACGAGGCTCTACGATCTGCTCTACAAAACAGTCCACCGTGTGTTAAAGAAAAGATTTATGTAACCATCATTGTCTTGCCAAAAGCTCCCTTAAGTTTAGATCATATAGTTTAGGCTAATGACCATCACGCCACTCAAGACTCTGAGATCGCAGTGTCCTTTCCATTTGACTCACTGTAGCCCAATTATTATGCCAGTGTGAGGCGGCTCAGAGACGGCTCGTTCTAAGAACACCAAACCCTTTGCCAAGATGCCTTTTAGCAACCACTGGTCAATATCTCTCAGTGGGTACATTATAACGCTTCATTGCTTGGTATGTAACGTAAGATGCCAGTTGGCATGAGATCGAATCAAACACGATTGCCTCAGGCTGCTCTGACCGGCTGATCCTTCACCAGTATAAACGATTTATTAAACGTGAGCTCACATTTAACACAGAACTCTATATCAAGGTGCAGTTTGTAAATCTTTTTTCTAGTGCCTCCATGAAAGCAATGCTTGAGCAACTTATAAACATCATTAGGTTTGACATACACAATTTTGTTCTATACAGTTTCCTTTCTAGTTGGTAACATTGAGGAACAAGTCTTGCGTTGGGTACGGGTTACATTTTGAGCCAAAAGTAACATACCTCCCGTACGATCCTGTGCACAACAACCGTCTGCGGTGCATGCGTTTAAGCAATACATTGTGAACTTCTTAAACCGGATCTTAATCAAGATTTACCAAACTTGTTAGACCAGAGACAAGGCAAACAAATATCTACCCCCACCCGTCCTCACCAAAGTAGCTTAATCGCCGCCGAAAACAGATTAGTTACTTGTGTAATAATGATCACAGTCATTCCCACGCTTGTAACGCGATCGAAGCGGATTCGAACTGTTTGTAGGGTCGGACAGCGGGTGAAAGGATTGAGATGCCCTCAGAGTGAAAGACGAGAAGTTACCGGTCTGAAACAAGGCTCCCTAACCAGCGTGTTCGGTTGGATCGTTTTGTATCCTTACAGCAGTTTTAATGAGGGCCGGTTGGATAACTTCATCTGGTTTTAAATTGCAACTGGGGAGGTATTTGTCTTAGAGGGACTAATGAGATATCTTTATATGGAAGTTTGTTTAACTGCAACCGCAACATAGACAACCCGTAAAGTCATCCAATTTTCAGATGTCCTCACTATGAAAGATGAGGAGTTACCGGTCTGAAGCAAAGCTCCCAATACCCATCTTGTGTCTTGGATCAATTCATAACCGCACAGTGGTTTTAATGAGGGAGGTTTTAGATGACTTCATCCGATGTTAAAGTTAAAACTGAGGACAATTTGACTGAAGAAAGTTGTTTTTTGGGGCAGATTATGAAATGTCTATCGGTTATTCGAATCAGTACTTTTCGCCATTTTGTTCACAATACAAGCTTATTCGCAAAATCCGTAAAAATCGGCGGTTTCTTCTTTGCACCGATTCATGCCAAAAGTAGAGATGCTATCGTCAATAGATACGTGTAGTAAAAAAAAACATAGAAATGTTAATTACATTTACGCTGGAAGGAAACTCATTAGGTTTTCACCTCAAATAGTTGGGTACGTAAAAAGTACAGGACAACTAAAAAAGAACGTTCCAGTTGCTTTAACTTTTCAATTGACTGGTACTGATGGCAACCAGACCAAGCGGTCCGCTGAGAAGAAATACAAGCTTATTTCTAAGGCGAGAGGTTAGATAAGTGCTGGAAAATATCGCTAAAGCTGAATCAAGTTACCTGATTCAAGAGTATAGAGCTGTAACCAAGCAAAGATAGCGCTGATTTCGCCAAATAACGTATTTGTGGTAAACATTGCCGGGAAGCGGGAAAGATGAGGCATGATAATGATGGTGTTGCCCGGTTCTAAAAGTTATAACTTATGTCAAAATAAAACAAACTGCAGAGTTGACATGAGTTGGCGGTAAAGCATTCGGGTTCGAGTTCTTCGTGTTCCTTCTCGTTGTAAAGGGAACAGTGTAATGACACAGATCTACCACTTTCCCTCAGCTGTAAGTTGCCTATTTTTAAGTCAAAAACATTTTTGTCAACCCGTTGTCTTGGTTGATGCGGCACAGTGCAAGAAAATCCTAATTACTAACTAAGAGCAATCACGACAGTTTTTCAGCCGAGCGAAGCGAATTCAATTTCCATTGTTAGCGTATTATGATAATCACTCTTGTTTCTGCTTCTCAGCACAGATTCCAGGTGTTACCATGCTTAACGGCAACATACCCAAAAACAAAATCTTGAGGGAGCTTTCATTTGAATAACGGTTTACCTCATATAATACAATGGCGGAAGGTCGGACACAATGCGGTTGCATGGTTACAGGCAAATAAAACAGGATTACGTAAAAGCGTAAGAATATCCTGACATAATGTAAGGAAGGTGGCGAATAATGCGACACGCTGACACAATACAATGAGATTTTTCATATTATCTTAAAACAGTCGATGTTTTTGACAAGTATCAGATTTCTAGTTTAAATTTACTACCGCGGAGCTTTTTTCAGCTTTGGATAAAATGACAAGAAAAAGCAAGGACGTCAAATACAATACGTTATAACTATGGAAAACAAGAAAAACTCGCTGCTGTGGTCTGATATTGTTCTTTTGCTAACAGGCGATTTTCATCGTGGAAGGATTATCCAACATTCGAATACGCGCTATCGTGTTACTCTCAAATGAGAATGGAGAAAATGTTTGTACTAGGTGTTTCATGGCTGTATTTCACACTTTCGATTTCTAAGTCACCTCATGCGCATATTCTCGTAAGTGTAACGGAAGGCAAATGGGTTTGTTTTAGAAATATAGTTGCATGACAAGTGATGATTCTTTGGAGGAACGTCAATAAAATTATGTCCTCAAAAAAAACTTCTGACTCATGAAAATAAGGCGCCAGGAAACCTACATACATCATAACTTATGCGAGTTGCACTACATTTTAGAATACAATTCCTGGATGTCTGTTGTACCATGTCATATGGGCACCAGGTAAAAATCCCCCAAGTAAATATTCCCCCGGTAAATATCCCGCAGGTAAAAATCCCCCCCCCCCCCGTTAAATATCCCCCTACAGTTAAAAAATGTGTATTGTGGATTAGGCCTATTGCTCTGCACGCTCAGGGTTGTTATCCATGATTACGTATATTCTCCCGATTCTAATGTTCGGCTAATCTTTCCTTTGCTGCCCAGGTAAAAGAAGTGAACAAGAAAATTTGTATGAAAACAATGGTGTAATTTAGTTATAATTCTTACCTACATTTGTTATATGTTTGCTAATAGAAATTAGAAATGTTAAACACATCACAGAACACGTAGTCGTAGTTGCCGCACCATGGAGCCATGGGAACGTAAAATGATTACTTAAATGTTTGAAGAGCATCACGTAACAATTCTCGAAAACAATCAAGAACATTACTATTATCCGATTCTGCTTGGAAGTTCAATTTGCTGTTGCCCCTAATTCACTGCGACGTGTAATGGAAGGATTAACCAATTCCTTCTAACCAGGCCGCTACAGCAGTCATCTTGATTTCGTTTTCGTAGCAATAATGAAGGTACATGTAACCTAGAATTGATATGGTAGCCAAGACAGCTATTTAGAAGAAAATATTTTTTTATAAGGATGGATAACCTTTTTTTCTTGCCTTACATATATGTACACACTTCGCAATGTCGGGTGTATACAATCCGAAGATCGAAGACCGTAGACCTGTGCAAAACGCAGACCCATGTACAAAACGAAGGAGGGTCTGCGTTTTGTAGCTCGGGGGTCTTCGTTTTGTAGTTGGTCTGCGTTTTGTAGCTCGGGGATCTTCGTTTTGTAGATGGGTCTGCGTTTTGTAGCTCGGGGGGTCTTCGTTTTGTAGACTGGTCTGCGTTTTGTAGCACGGGGTGTCTTCGTTTTGTACATGGGTCTGCGTTTAATACAGGTTTGCGGTCTCCGATCTTCGGATTGTATACACCCTGCAATGTCTACTAATTTTTGGTAATAGTAATTTTCTTCATTTCTTGGCCACAACGACCATACCACACCAGTCCGCAATACTGTTACACAGCTACATGTATATGACACCAACAAGCAACATAATATACGGCTTTAAATTTCAAACCTTAGAGTCTCACCCCCAACCGACCAGACAATAATTGCCTTTATCATATCATGGCTCAGATATATATAAACCGTTGTCGCAATAAGAACACCTGCCAGCAGATATTATCAATTGCTAAAGAACAAGTACATGTATTCTCAATTGCTAAAGAAAAACACATGTTTTTATAGCTAGTACATATAGCTGGCGTATATCATAGCATAGCGTTGCGTGATCGTAATGCGTCACAAAGACACGCCGTTTTGTAATAGACAATTTTGTTTTGCAGTCATTATGCTATGCGCGACTTTGAGACAAATGATACACTTAATTCGATCTTTGAGTCCTTTATGGCAGCATTTTACAGATCAAAGGTGTTTTATAAGATAGTAGCAGATTAGCCAAAAAACTGAAAAGTGGACGGGCATGAGGTACACAAAGAAAATTTCCAGTCACCATTTTTTCCCATTCAGTCAAACGGGAGAAAGGACTTAAGAGCAATCTTACATGCACATCATTATCTCACTTCAGCAACATGGGGCAAAAAGGATGTTTGTCAAGCAAGTTGTTCAAAGAATGCCATGATATCATCCTACAATGAAGCTTAGAAGATAAACTTACGGTAACAGGAAGGCACCGCTTATTGGAAATTTACATCTGAACAGACAAATGTCAGGAAAGACAATCTATCAATACGATTATCGAATAAGAGCCTAATTGAAACACTCCAATTGTGTTCATGTCGTTGATAGTGTTGTTCAAATTTTAAATTTCGTATGCATTTACGTATTACTTGGGAAAACACAATACGCAAATCTTCGCGCTAACATCAGCAGACTGATGGTTTCAAAATGGTTGCAAGGAAGTGTTCGTTCTAACAATATCAGGAGTTCTCTTCTGTACGACCGGTGAAAATTCGTTTACTTCGCTGATCGATGGTGTACACCTCTCATTGACCATGCAGCAGAATCAATGCACATCAAAATGCACTACATATACATGTAAATGACATGTACATTCAGTTTCAAACCTATAACCTGAGTGTAACTGCGAGTACATCTTGCATGTCGCCGAAACGGCATTGAAAAGAAAAGTATTCGTTACGAAATCAGCTTCAGTCGGTGAACCGAGTAAGAATTATGAATACATGTACATGTCTATCTGTCGACTGGTATTATGATAAGAATGGATGGTGTAACAGCTAACTCTAGTAAACCGATATCGGCCATCTGTAATGGGACGGGGAAATCTGTTCCATGACATATGGGGAGCCATCTCATGGAAGTTATTGGTATATTTCCGATGTTTCTGGGGATAACGGACTGGCAGGTACTGACAGAAAGAAGATAATCTGGATACGGAAAATGGTGTTCTTATATTAACATCACAGGAGAGTTCCCTTATGATTTTTATTAGCATCCATTTAAGCCTTAATATTGAAAAGTTATTGAAGAATGGCAAATAAGACGAGACAGTCTTAATGTGCATACAATACTGACTTCAACATTCGTGTACTAATAATACATAAATGGTGAGTATTGACTGAATTGACTTGTTGATCTTTTTCGATTTCATGAATTTCTTCCAATGCTATCGGAGACACTGTGAATGTGTAAGGTCATTGCGATTAATGTCGATTAATACAAACTATCAAGTTACACAATTAAAACTGAAAGCTGGTTAGTTTTTTTCACCGAGATTAAAACCCGACGACCACTTTAGCAGGGTAAACAATCAACCCGAAGTCCCAGAACTGTGTATAGCAATAACGCAGGAGTTACCCAAGTATGGCTTCTACCAATCACGGGATATTGGAGACGCAGGTCAAGACCAAAGAATCGAGTTTATGAAGGACGGATGTAGTCGTAGTTTCGACACATCGAAGCCCTAGCCCACGTCACAGCCACGCTTCACGCTTTGCGAACTACATTGCGAACTACCATAACATCGTGATACGCCTCGAGCGCCCTAACGCTGATGCAGATGAAGACATTCACAGACATTCACAGATCACTTCTCTTGAGAGCTAGCCCTGTGGCTGAGCCATTTTATAGCATGGACCGAGCGTTCTATGCCAGGGAGAGATAATGACACGCCCTCCCATTCCCGGCGAGAAGGATTTTTAGTGTGCCTGATATAATATACAAACATTGTCCATAAAGAGTAGCTAATCGAAGCGTCAGCGGATATTCTTTTCTATGACGCGATTTCGAAATTGGATCGAAATGATTCACATCATCACTAGGCTATGCAAAAAGAAAAGGACGGAATACGAAAGGAGACGTCCACGTACGAGGCGAAAATGTTGTTCGATCTATCACGCGAGGGAATAGATTAGAAACAATCATACATAGCGCTGTCTCTTTTCATTCCAGGCTGGTATCCAGGTTTGCATTCATGGGATCCCATTAGTTAATGACTCGAAAACATCTCTGCGAGCACTGCTTTATGAAGAACACTTAATAATTCACCTTGGATTTCCATCAGTAGATTGCTAAAAAGAAAACTAGTGGTCCACAATGGCAGTGTTTTCTAACTTTCTCAAACTTGTTTTCATTTTGAGATCAGAATCCACCAGTTCATTCGTGAGCACAAAAATAAAGAATATCTACTTCACTATTTTCCTGGAAGTCTATTGAGTCCGTCAAGTTGGTGAAGATCTAGTTTAAAATGATAAGGCATGGATGTTTTCATGTTCTTTTCCATGTAATACTCAGCCTTGCTTCCTGAAACACTAAGGATACCACTTATTTTACAATATACCACACAATTCGGTTTGAGATATCCACCGAGAGCTGTGGTTATTGAATCTACAATATATTAATTGAAACGTAAATTTTCAAGATACATCGGTCCTGGGCATCAAATGATCATGAGGAAAACTGTATTTCAGGAGCAGAGCATTTCTTTAACATCAAGAAGCCAGGAAGCCAGATAAAACATCGAAAAAGACTAGGAAGCATTTAACAAATGTTATTATATTTGCATTTTTCCGCTGCAATTGTTCTCATGTGTACCGATTATTTCTGGTTGGGGCAATGTGGACACGGTGGTCGTTAGCGATGGGTGTTGCCTAGTTACAGGGAGAACATCAACTATAAGAACTACGTTGAAGACGTTTAAAAGCTTCTGTATCCAGCTGTCCTTATACACGTACAGTGAATTTTTGGTGTACAAAAAACGGCATGAAAGTTATAATTACCAGAAATCTGGACAACCAAAGCTCATGCAATATGGAAGATTGACAATTAATGAACTTGTAGTCCGCATATTCGAATTTGTCAAATTTCTTCAAAGCTGTTGCCTTATGTAGCAAAGACGTGACGACTTTTATAGCTACAAAAGATAGCATGCGGTAGACAAAGTTATCACTACAAAGTGCCGATTCCCTTTGTAACTGGAGATCATCTCCGACAATAAGCGCCTAATCCGATAGTTCTGATATCTTCTTACATGTACAATACATTCAATACAGAGCGATATGAACCTGTGTCAACACTCGCATGCACGAAATGTGCCATAGTCACTACCAGCGCAGAGGAAAGTCATACCATTTGATAAAAACTCGCGTACAATGTATGTGAACATCGCGAGTCGAGAACGACAAAATGCCATTTCTTACTTCCAAATGTTCGTCAGAAGCAGCTGCTGGGGTAAGGTAATCCTTATTATGATACCTGGTGGTGCGAAATAAGCCACAGTGTTAACCCAGAGGAAATCTTTCGCCAGTAAACCCAGGCTTTTTAATAACTTCCTAAGAGAATTGCAGCGGTGGGGTGATTTCCCACAGCCTTGGTCTTATGCATAAGATAGGGTTTCAGTGCGAAGAAAAATTGATAGACGACACCTCGTTAGGAAAATACCAGTCAACTCCATATGGTTAGTTATGCAATCTTGACAACACCTACCGTTTAATGATATCACTATATACCGTAGCCGTATATTGTCAATCTGCATTGTTTGCAATGACATTTACCCTCAGCAACCCCAGGAAAGATGCTAACTTTATATATATTATCATCTAAAGTCACCTACGCAGATTTTTATAGATCCATAGAACGTCGTCGGTAAATATATGTAAAGAGAGTCGGTGTAAAAATACGTCAGGGCAAACCGCGGTTAAGAGAAACAAGATCGTGATAGTATATATATTGTATGAATGCTACAAGCTGCGGAGCTTTAGAGACAAACTGAACAAAATATGACAAACGAGCTTCAAGTTCAACGCTCTAGAAACGGAACTAACAACAATTACAATGGTATAGATGATCATTCAATGGGCTCCGAATAATTAAACAAGCTAGATTTCTTTCAGGACTGACATCCAAGTCAGGACAAGTCAGGACAAGTCAGGACAAGTCAAGCAACAGCTATTCACCAGCAACTCTCAAGAAGACACCCTGATCTCTGACTTATCTGCACATTTTATAGGCAGAATGCTTTTCATAACTGCCACACAGGTGACAATGTTGCGATACGATAAATAAACTACTGACAGAAAAGACGAACCTTTTCCACTGTAACATAAAGAAAAGCTTGATTTTGTGACGAAACAGGCCAAAGATGCGAGGTCGGTAATCTTATGGTGATCCCCAGTAAATTTATAAAAACATCTAACATTTTTCTAACACTTCACTATCACGTTCTGAAGGATGAAGTAGCCACTCTGAGCCCATAACTCGGCAAGACTCGGCTAAATGTCAATTATCTTGCTGATAGAGTGTTTGGTCAACACGGGAAATAACGTTTGTTTTCCATTCCTGATCTACTTTAGACAGGCATTTATCAACACGGTAAAGATTTGCTTGGCCAGTGCCAACCACAGAGAGATGTCGAAATTGACCCGTGGAGATTGCTTATAGTCCAATACGTCAATCTGCTCATTTTTAAGGGGCAATCACCAGTATAACCATGAAAACATGATGTCAGTAACAGCATCTTTATGTTGCAACAGGACATGGCATATTCAAGTTGTTGTCTCGTATACATGAACGTATATTGGATGACAAAATTGTTTCAAATGCGGCAAGTACATGAACGTTGGAATTGTTCTAGACTCAACCTTCGTGATTTATTTCTGCGTTAAGAGCCGGGAAACTTATGTTTTGATCGCATCCATATGGCGAAGGCTGTGCTTGAATTAATTTGGGCTGGTGAAACCCTATCATACTACTTATTTCGAGGGGTGTTTTGGGATTTCTGGCAAAGGTTTGCTTTGTTGTTGTTAACAAATCATATTTGCCAACCTATACCCACCCACCCAAAAGTTCGATAATTCCTTCATACATTTATCTCATTAAACCTTGCCAATTTTCAAACATTTTGAAATGGTCAATAACACAATATTGCCATCCGCATTCGATCTGTTTGTTCCCTGCTCCACTTCCTTTGTCCTAAGACCATCCGAATGTTATTCTCCAAGGCAGGCATGGTATAAAGGATGCATAACCCAATGGATAGAACCAGAATGGTGAGGAAAGCTTTGTAATCAGTACACTTTTTATCTTATCCTTTTATGTGTTGGGAGATACATAAGAAGAGTTGGCACATGTATTAGTATCACCTTTGTGAAATACTCATCAAACGGGTTTTATCACTTAATTGATATCATTGTCAGAGAATGTCTGTTCCCATTTCCATTGGTAAATCAAAGGCACCATGACGTAAACAGCGACGAGTATGGGCCTACTTCATTTCCTAAGTAATTTGCCTGTTACATTCTGGTATTAATACTTAGTCGTATTTAATTTTTGAGTACGGAAATGCACACTGTCATGCGCATCGTTTTTATATACGTTTTCATGACTTGCAAGTCATTTTAGAGGAGATGACTTGGAATAAGAGAAGGCATCTAGTAACAATATTTGTCATAATGCTTTTGCCTGGTCGGTTCCGAAATTTTTCCCTTCGCAAGAATGCATGCAAACATGCTCATACCGCCGGCTGGCTTTTCACAACACTTCCTGCTTCGCCTTGTTCTGAGTACGAATGTAATTGAAAAAGGCCCGAGTCTGTGCTCATTCAGTAATAAATCAGGGCAAATACACCGTAGTTTATATTTTCCTTTCGGTTTATGGGACGTTTTTCTACCTACAATACCGTACTGTGTGACCAAAGCAACATTTTTGAAAGAGTTTCTGACTATCATTCCAATTAAAAAGGCTCACCCTCCTCGAGTCAAAAGTGACAGTAATGACAACTGTTACTTTTCAATGAATCTCTAATTTCCGCATCACCTCTAAGTCTGTCTATCTTGCATCATATATAATTGATTCTCATCCTTTCCTCCCCGCCTATTGTACTACAAATGGGACTCAAGGCGGCACCAATGCAAACACTATTCATGGGGAGACCATTAAGAAGTTCTGCCGTACGTTGCGTTGCGTTGAAAGTTCTTTGGAGATAAATGATGAAAATCGAATAAAAGTCACCCTAGGCAAACATAAATCGAAAATACCAAATGAGAGAGAGATAAACGGGTTTCGACTGTGGTGAAGGCCTGAAAGACATGACTTCCATCTATTCCATTGACGCGTTTCACGAGCCATGGTTACAAAATGCCTGTACTAGTGAAATGGATGTGGTGACTTTTGGCGGCAACAGGTCAAACCTTGACAAAGTCAGTGAGCAGGCGGACACCTGACTAAATACATGATGTCGATGTCTGATTTCTATTTCATAGCCCCTACTGCTAAAATTTTAGGTTCATAGATGATAAATCAACGCCCATTGCGACATCGTGCTGCTCGGGCAAAGCTCACAGGGAATGGTAAAAACATTGAAAAAAATAGTTATACAATTTAAGAAAGCATGATGTGATTGTATCATTTATCTAAGACATTACTTCAATCAACGCCATCATAAAGTGTATACCGCAAACAGAAAGTATGTGCCGCATGTCACATAGTGCGCTTCGAAAACCCTTGCATTAACTTGAGATTAAAACGATATTGAAAAAATGATAATGGTTAGAAGTGTCAGAAAATGTACTTCAGGTGGGTTTTTGTTATACGCCGAAAAAAACATATACCGCACCGAAAAAAATCCAGCCAAAACAGACAACAGACACTTGTACACAACAATAACCCGACAAATGATACACTGAGATCTTGTTAAAGCAACTGTACACTATTTATACACCATTATTATGAAAGAGACCGATGACGACATTACAGAGATATTAAGCCCTATGCAAAACGTGTTACAGAATGAAGGCGTCTTCTAAATGCCGGATGAAGAGTTATAAGGAAATGGGATTGCCCTCTCCACGCCTGTAGCTTGTTTGACACTATAGCCGCCGTCATAGGTAAATGTCAACGTTCTTTTGGGATGCTGTGCGAAAACTACTGGGCCGATTTTTTTCAAAGTTTGTTTTCTCTCAGATCTTATTTTGGGAAGCAACACAATATTCAAGTTAGAAATTTGCTAATAAAATTTTTTCTCCGTTTTTCCGTACAGCGGCCCAAAAGGACATGGACATTTACTCTTTAAAAGCCTATAGTTAGCACCACGTCATGTAGGAATTCTGGAAGTTTTTATACAGAATTACAAGTTAAGTGCACTAAAATCTAAAAATCATTTTGTTAAGTCGATGGGATGAACAGAATCGACTACCTGTCTGGTTTTTCGATGTGTTCTATCCGACACTCATCGCTGAAATAATGAAGAGACAGTTTGCATTATTAGCCAATTGGCGTGTCTTGCTGCAGTACTTTAAAGAGATGAAAATGGTAGATGACACGAAAGTGTCGACGTAGTCGATACTCCTTCTCGCTATGTAGGCAATGCACTTGTTAATACATGTACCATGTGATGTAAAATGATATCAGCTTTTCTTAGTTCCAATACATCCATTGAGAATCTCAATCTTTTCAAAATCGCTTATAATGCAATGGATTATCAGACAAACTAGAAAGAATCCCGCTGCCTTTTTCAATGTAGCGTTGGCATAAAAGTCAATGGGCCGGGACCAAATATGAAGAAACTTCCTCTTTTCGAACTCGTCTATCAGGTAATGGACAACTAGACAATAAACTATAAAATCACGAATCCAACCAAAATAATCATCAATACAATATGTATATGCAGCAGTAACTAGTACATCGCGTGTATCATATATCATTTCACCCTGATCGCTAAACTAACATAACAGACACCATGTATAATCTGTGCATTTGCAGCGCCACAAAGTCCAAGTTTTCTTTAGTAAAACACAAACTGATACCATAGCTAAGATGGTGTATCGATCCGGTATCCTCTTTCAGCCAGCTCACTAAATCTTTGGCGCTCTGGTAACGTAAGCTGTGGAACGAAACAAGAGAAGTTTCCATTACACCATCTATCTATGGTGATGTCATGTTACGTAAACGTAGCATGAAACTACATGTAGTTCAGCATTTTGAATCGGAAGATATTGCATTAGTAGCATGATACATTATCAGTAATCGAAATTTGATATTTATTTCATTACATGTATCATAATGTCAGATTGCAATGATATCACAGAAATCAACGCCAGAAGATAACAAACAAAAAGTCTGATTATATTCTTCAGTGTATCAAATACAAAATGTGTTATCTCGAACTTTGAAAAGTTTTGTATAAACAGCATTTATTAGCTGCTTTATGTTCATAATAGGTTAGGTTGCATAATGACATCCTAGCTCAAGAGTGCTAGCTTATTACAGGGTCATAAATCGTATGTGTTTTTGATTGCTTTCATCAAAGGCTTCAGGAAGTCAGGCGAAATCCCAAGGCCGTGGTCAGACCTTCTGTGCCAGGTGATATGACCTGTCCCGCTGTAGTGCCTACGTTAGTGCACTGTGCATAAACTGTGTCTAAGCAGATTGAGCTCAGATCTATTGCATCACTTCTACTCACAACCAGTTGTGAATAAAAACGATTGAATTAATCCGAACAAAACAATATGGTTCGACGTTGTGTACGCTTTTTGTTCAGATTTGAGCCAATACAGTGCGACTAGGTGATGACGTAACGTAATGCATATACATGTATTCAGCTCCTGGCTGGAAGGCACGATGAACACATCGTTTGTGTGGTCGCTCCGACGTATGTGTGGTAGTCGTATGCAACAATTTCCGAATTTTTTACATGTTGGATTATCCTCGTAATTCTTTAGTGATAACTGATATGTACTGAACAATTATTAGGGCCGTGTTTTGGTGAATCTTAGTGATATATTGAACATGAATCGAATTGATATATTGCGCACGTTGAAGTGCTCTTCAGTACAGTTTATTATGTTATAGGACACGTGAGATTCTATAGTAAACAGCCTATGTAACAGTAGAATAGAGTTCAGGAATGGGTACATGTAGTACTTGTAAGCAGCAACTTAACTGTATTCTGGTAGGTTAATTGACATAGGTTTCTATCGGCCAGTTTCAATAATCGTGCTGTCGAGTAGATCGATTCGTACAAGGTGCCTTGGATATTGTAGCCTAAGAGTTTCATCTTTGATCAGCAAGAAATAGGTTCATTCCAATGCTGGCAATCGATCGTTCGATGGTCACATGTATCAGAGCATGTTTAAAACGATTCGAGGAATTTAGATATATGTGATTGAGTATCGGTACTGTCAATGGATTGGCCATTGTTGACTGAACATTTAAATCATTATTTGTGGTACATGTATTGTGATACTATCATATAAAACAATGTCAACTATGTGGCCCATGAGAAAAACACGAGATAAGAAGCATATGTTTTGTGCTCACTAACTTAATAACATTTTTAGAAGGAACAACGTAAATATATCGTACATCTATGTATCGTAACGATGCAAATAATCATCCCCATCGTTTGGCATAGTGTAAAAGTCATATTGCGAGTGTTGTTTTGATCTGTTAAAAATGTGACCACATACACGTACTTATGAAGAATGCTGTTGATCGGAATGAAATGAATTGTAATCAAATGTAATAAAAAAATTGTAATAAAAAGTTATATGAAAAATTGTTTAACGCTTTTCATGATCGACTTGAGGTTTTTTTTCTCTAGCTCTCGATCCTTACTGGATCTCCCACAGGAGTGAGGGAATGCAAATTTATAAAGCATATATGCAAAGCATGAAATGGAACAAATAATTTCATGATTATTCTCCAATTATAAGAAGATGTTAAAAACAGAAATAATGAGAGATCCCTACATGGTTTTGTAACAGGCCAATGACAACATGAACTATTACATGTACGTGTTTTTGTAATAGTTCATGATGCCATTTTTTTAGACCATCTCGTCAAGCTAATTATTTTTTCATTGAACCATGGGCGTGCATTATCGCGACACTGACCTGCAGTTGAGACCAGATGATGTGTCAAGATCAGTAATATATAGTATGGTCGGCAACCTGCAGACAAGTTGTCAAAACCACGCAGGTAAAAGAAAAGTCATTATTGCTGCATAATCATACAGCATTTGTCGAAATCACACGGGTTATTACTGATATCAAGAATTAATAAAGCCTAGTATTTATTTTTGCTGATATTGAGTGATGCATATTATAAACGATTTATTCGACTATCAGGCGTCTGGGCGTAAACACATTAGTTTGCCATGAATGTGTGAATAAACTGTGAAATACTGTAGGTAAAGATCTAAAAGCTTATTTTCTCACCAAACACCACGTATATCTACAGTGTACGATAAATCAGTCTATGTAATGATAATTAAAGGATATCGACTGGAGGGACATGTATGAAGAATTGTGTGGTTCATGTATCGGGGTAGAATACCATGCACTTATTACGTAATAAGAATTCCTGAACATTTGTACGAAGACGACAACCTCTAAAATAAAGTGATTCACTGCAGGATGCGGAGAGTGTCTTATCAGACAAAACTACATCTGCCTCGAGCTTCGGCTCACTGCGAGAGAATTACCTTTTGGTGGCAAACGAGGCATATGGAAATTGTGGAGTCGTGTCCGCGCACGACAATGCATCATATTAGGGTCCTTCACCATTGTTTCAAAAACTGCATAACGAGGGAACCCTTCTTGAAGCCACGTCCTTCTATAAAAGACATACAAGCCGAAGCGAATGTTGCTATTTTCAAATCTGTTCATGACAAGACAAAAAAGTTAAACCATGCAGAACCGCAGTCAACACGTTGGCCCCCCGAAAAATGAGGACGCGGTCAAAAAGAGAGAGTTGCGAAGTCACAAGGTAACAGGAAACATAGGCGCAGAACTTCTTTCTTTTGACATGTGCCAAGTTTCTCTTGACAACTGTGCTGTCAATGCCGAGATTGTTATTTTGGTCAGTTTCTACTAAATTATCATATTCAGCTGCTTCCTATCAAAGGCTTTTTTCTTCGATTAACGATGATTCAAAGAAGGCATGTTGCTGTTTTTCTGCGCTGACAAATATGCATTACACCAAATAACACTTTGCTGTTTAAATAATTACAAATTATGTGGTCCAGTTTTCATTAGTTTGATAACATGGGAATGTTGTGAAGTTAAACACCTGTCAAAGGTCGATTTCCGAATAAATCATAGTAAATATAAAAGCTACTGAAATATATCTCATGTAGATCATTACTAGAGTAAAGGGAAATGGATCTGATATAGACCATAAAAAGACTATTAGTTGAGGACTAAGTATGAAACGGTATCAGATCAAAGGCTCATGAGCCTTTAACATGTCCATTGGGAGATAGACACGAAGGCACCAGTCTCTTCGGAAGCGTAGTTTAGAATTCCACCTCGTTTTCAAGCGCCTTTTATACCCCTTGATCCCATCGGGTTAAAAAGGACTGTTTTTCGAATCTATGTCCCACTCAACAGACACCTCGAGGCTGGACCAAACACTATATCTTTTTGTCAGTTAAGAAATCTATCCTATTCGCCACTCCCTGAAACAGCAATGCGGCAATTCCAGTCTGATCCTGGCTAATCAACCAATAGCCAACTTGCTGTACAACGATACTAATAGTACTCTTTCCAGGAGTGGCTAATATACATCATTTCTGAAGTAAAGCTGAACTTCCCTGTCTTGTTGGCCAAGGACCAATCAACAAACCCATTCACAAGCAGGTGAGGAGTTCATTCACTTTTAACAACCAGTAGGTAGAGGAATGTGTGTAAGCATATTAAAGCAATGTGAGTAGCAACGGAATTCCCAGAAGCACATGGTATGAACACGATGACTAGACAAGTAGGGAAAGATACACGGAAATAGGCATCATCGAAGTCAAATACTTTGAGAGATAGAGAATTGATGGAAAAGATCAGTGCCTTATACACGCACATCTGGCGTCCAGCAAAAGCAAGGTTACTAGCTTACTAGGACGGTAGTGCGAAAATGTATTACAGATGTGACAAAGTTCGATGAACTTTGGGCAACATCTCTAAACAGGAAGTTTTAAGCATGGAATAACAACGACAATTGACAAGGACTTGACTAAAGACTGCAACAAACTCATTGAGTCAAGCAACATACCGTTGAGCCTTTGGAACCTTCTTGGCAGTCAGCTGTAGTTCCTGTGGCGAGAGAAATCTGGCCGGTTCTGCTGATATTGCACACCGTTTAGTCCGCTCGGGCTGTGCATTAAACACCCGGTGGTGGTCCTGAGGGTTCAGAACCGAGCGATACTTATCCAACTGAGTTTGTAACTTCTGGATCAACGAATCCTTCTCATCCAACTCAACTTCCAACTCATCAATCAATTCATCTCGTTGGCGTAACTCTTCGATTTTCTGCTGTAAAGCTAGCTGAAGATCGCGAAGAGTCCCCATTTTTACCAGTAAAGACATAGAAATCCACTGAAAGAACTATCCTACAAGTCCTTATAACACAACACGTGCTAGGAATTCATGTTATCATCCATTGCTGCAGTTGCTAACAACTCCCGCGGTATCTGACAGTCATCGCGCGTTTAGTTCGCATTTTATATCAAGCGTGATGTCTACGGAACTCTCTCGATCGCGGAGGTCTGGAATTCCTTGGTAAGTCCCACGGATTACGATCTTGTGCGTTACCTGCGGCAGTAATGGGTAAACGAGTTTTCCTCCGAGTCGACCAGGGAAACAACAGGATATAAAGGCGTAGGATATCACACGGAAACCAATTGGATATTCCGCGACTTGAGAAATAAAATGTAGCAAGTTCTGTTGACTGGGTGAGAAGCGAAACAACTGGCAGGGAAAGAAGTACTGATAAGCGATACTTCGAACTATAAATAGTCAGGCATAGTAAGTGTCGGCCTCACCATTCAATGTTTTCGTCAGTTGTGTTCTTGGAAGTGATATAAACTATAATCAAGTGAGTATGATGTTAACCGGCCAACTTGATACGAAGGTAGAACTATAAACGTTTATTGCTTTTCGCGCTACGTACTTTTTACACAACCAATACCGCCGATATATCAAGTGAATTACTAAACAAATGTTCAAGGCTGGTATATATTTCAAATATATACGGTATAGATATCCGAAAATGAACACATCATTAGTTTGTAATATTGACCACTTTTGCTGTGAATTTCGAAGTTCAGGGCATACCATATTTCCTCGGAACTACTGCAACTTCAAAATGTGATTCACAGGAGTGCACACTGACAAGGATTTATAGATGCCAATCAGACGTTGATTTATTAATTGGCCAAGTGGGCTCACATTAATTGCCCCAACGCACTTATTTGCTTGGGCAAGATAGCACTTCGATCCTTCTTTGACAAGCGATCTTCGTGTATATATAGTAAGAAAGATTAATGAGAAATAGCTAACTTTCCGCACAGCCACAGGGACGTCTTTGGCAACTCTGTTGAAGCAAGGTAACTGGGTTGCTTCGGTGTAATCGATCAACATTTAGTAGTTGCCCGCGTTTGGTTGGCCTCAGGATCAGCGGAACAATAAGCAACATCATCGTTGTTATGAATGTACATGCCAGCGTTTGATATCGCGATACCGATTGTCAGTAACTGAAGTAACGATGATCACTCAACTCTCGACCATGGTACACAGTGCAGATTACATGCGCAATAAAAATGCTATGTTCTTTCATTAAACATCGATCTCAACATAAAAAGATACTGAACGATTACCTTAAGGTGTGTCATCAGAAGTAAGCGAAATGTCACGACCATCGATCTATTAGCGTAATCCAAGTGTAACAATGGGGCCCCCGGGGCATACAGCAGCCAAGTAAATTATCTTTCGCTCCTGTCTCGAACACCGGACACCTGGCAGCGGAGGCAGCCCGCCACGGGGCTAGAACGCATTCTCGACCTCCTCGAAACGTACTCGCGCCTCAGGGAGATCGACTAGTTAAATGTTCCTTTTTTTCGATTCCCGAAATGATTATTAATTCTGCGGCGTTTACTTGGTAGAAGTGTGGAACGAAAAACGGAAGTCGTTTCGATCCAAAACTCAGGTTTAAAATTTGAAATTTCCTGAAGGAAAGATTTCGTTTCTTGATCGCCGATAAGAGCATTGCAACCCGTAGATAATACAGGTTGTTTGGTTGACGGTACTGGGTGGTACACTAGGCATCCTCTCTCATCTGCTCACGCTTTGCGCCTTGTCGCAACTTGAAATTGCACCCTTGTTGTTGCGCGGGCGAAGCGGCGCGGCTGGCCGAGCCCAGACTTGAGAGGGAACCCCAGGAACGGGAAGATACCAAGGGCTCTTTTCTGTACTCGCACCAAGTCATACACCTCTCGGCCTTTCTAACCACGTATTATATCCCCGCTCTGGTGAAACTGCCATAATGATGCAAAACTTTGCGTCATTTAATAGTGCTGATCAGCGCGGACGCAAACTGCTGTCGTCACCCGAGTCTCGATTATGAAGTCCCACTATAACATAGTGAAAAATCATTTTTAAGATGTCAAAAAGGCAAATCACGCTGGTTCAAGAACATCCTGTCAACTTGTTATACATCCTCAGAACAGAATCGGTCGACAGAAACGGTCAATGACGTCAGCATGGAATTCTGCAAGGTAATACAATATATATACATCATCATAGACCAATGTTCGTTGAATTCTTGCCGCAAAGCCTAGCGGGGTTGTATATTTAGCTTGGGTTGCCAGGGAACGATTAAACACTATTATGTCCTCCAAACTGATACAACGGAAACTATTAGTCCCAAGCAACAATTTCATTGTCTACAAACCCCCTCGTCGTTATTTTCTTGCGTTTTTAAAGATTCTGGCTTGACGCGAATTTGGTCGCTCTGGTGATCCAGTAACTATGGAATTTCCTCTGCCCAAAATCATACACATAAAGAAAAATATCGTTTTTATTGCTTTTACCTTTAGCCAGAGGAAGAGGCACTCTCAGTTACACATTACACGTTACGAGTTACTTCTTGCCTCCACCACTGGACTCCTATGGTGTTGGTTGCGACCATGACTGTTGAATAGCGCACTACACTCACCTTGACCCAAGGTCAATAGATACGCAAACGCATACAGATATCTATCTCGTGCGCACAAAACTAGTTCTCCAAAAAGGTCATCGATACATTTCGCGCGCGTAAAGATTGATCAAGAGAGAATACAACCGCTCCATTGCTCAGAAATGTGAATTTTGAGGGTTACGTGACCATCTGCATGGGTACCATCGACTAAATATTACAATAAGGGGAACCACTGTTAAAAAGTATGAGATAGAGGCTGTCCTTGTGCTTTTAGCAGGGCACAACTTGAATATAAAGTTCTCGACCCCAAATGGCTACTTTTCGACGCGTTTAATTTAAGTCTACTGCACCATGGAGTAAGTAAACAGTGCTAAATGCTGGGAATGCGGGCGTTACAACTATTGGGTTCGAGCAATAATTTATCAACACATCGTAAAAAGTCACGGATATATCAAACAGGTAGTCTGAACTATTTAATGAGAACCGCCATATGCAACATGTTTAACTGCAGACCACAAACAAACCCACCTCGTCTTTCCGCCCACACAGAATGTTTGAACCAGTTCATGTTTAAATTTGAATAGAATTTCAAACAGAGTTAACGAATATGTATTTCCGTACCAAAGGCTGATTTGGAGTAAATCTGAACGATCCATCTTCACCATTAGATGTGACGTCCAGAGATATTTTTATACGACCGTACTGGCGGTGTGCACTTACGTTCGATAACGCTAATAATACTTGGTTTCCCTAAGTATGATTCCATACCATTTGTCATCCCGAATCCCTCACAGCCCAATTGACAATCCCACACTATAGTAAATGTCAGTACCAATATCTACATAAAGAACAAGATTTATTAAAGAAATGGCTTCTAGTGTCGATCCTCGTCATCAGGAGATCAAATCATCAGCAGGTAAGCCCTCGGGCGCGTCATTAAATAACGTTATATCCTATTTAAAACTTCCCGAAGGCCTCTCGGGAAAAGGGAAGCTCTGGTATACAGTGGTGTCTAATGTTTTAATGCGTAAATTATTGTAATGGGACCAAATTAGGTTTAAAAGGGCCAATGGAATTTAGCCTTTAGGCGATGCAAAGTGAAATGTCCTCGAACATAATAAAATGTAGCACGGTCATACTGCACCTTTATCTCGGACCAAACGTTTTAAGCAATTTGTATCAAGTCGTCATAGTCTTCTTGTTCCGTCCAATCACAAATGCCGCAAAGAGAGTGCACTTATCTATCAAAATACACAATATCTGCGAATAGACAATAGATGTTTTCGAGGAAGACGTTCCCCAAATGGATGCTGCAGAAAAAGATAGTAATAACTATATGTAAACGCCAACTGGTATTTTCGTCATACGCTGTCTGGATTTTTCGGCCTAAAATAGCAAAACGAAGGGTAATGACACGGCATAGACTAGAAAGAAATCATGCTCTTACTTAGCTTTTTAGTACGATGTACCTTTGCTGTGGCATCATTATGAAAAGCTTCTGGTCGCATTAGAAACTGCTTTTTTTAGACACCTGATGTTTTCCTTCTGATGACATAACATTCCCCAGGCAAGGATCGCGCAGACACGGCCAAGACCTACCAGCTGTGCAACCATTCACAGGGGCGAGTCATTTGATCTTGACCTTTAAACCACAGACAGAGAAGGGGTTCCATGTATTTTTTTTCTTTCCAGAGATGCTGCTGGCTGAAATGAAAAGTGCCCTTCAGGAGGCGAGGCTACTCTGCAATAGTCACTACCAGAAGACAGTCACAACCTGGAGAACCTCACTTGTCTCAAGAAGGAGGCCATTGGCGCCACCCTGGAAGCGATCAAAACCAAGAGAACTCCGCTACTTTCACGAAAGTAAAATTTGGTTGAATATTCAATAACTCTTTTGTATATAATATTTTTGTAGAAACTCAAATATGTAAAAATGCTTTACACGCAGACGTACTGCATCAGGAATCCGTTTGTAAAGGTTGCCGTTTATGAATGATAACGAGTGTGAGTTCAGCTATTTGCTGCAATTCATTGCAATAAGGCATCCAGTTGGCAGCAGCGTGGTCTATTGCACCCGCAAAGTTAGCCGACAGTCTACTCCTAGCTTGGGCTACTGTCTGATCACTCAAAGGAAGGCTTGAGCTGGTTTCGGCACATTGGATAGAGGCGCTCAGCGCACATCCGAATGAGACGGATATTGCAAGGAAAGAGCCGAGAGCATATCGCAAACTTGTCAATGAATACATTCGAGCTAGTTGGGAAAATAAATCGTTGAATCCAATCCAGGTGTTTGAATGGTGACAGTATCTAATAGGCGTCGAATAGACATCACAAGATGTCTGCTATCGGTGTATCGATGTCCAAGATTTTAGACATCACCAGATATCCCCTGTGGTGACACCGTATACAGCGCTACTTATATCCACACAAGCCGGGGAAAAAGTCAACTGACATAACACTATCAGTGGACGCTGTTCCCTTCTCCACAGCTGTTCCTGAAATTGCTTCACTGTTACCGCCAGTTCCCTATGTATGGACGTCGAGCGCACGCCATCTCATAACCAATAGAGAAACCAATTACCTCCATACGAATATTATGATTCATACTAAATCTGATCACAAGTACCAGTATATATCAAAACAGGCTGAATTTTATCAAATTCTTAACGTGGAGGACGCAGATCCCGTAAAAGTAATATTACGAAGGCAATTTTAAATCTCCCCTTGACCGAATTACCATAAGAAGCTCCCCATTGCTAAATGTTCACCACGACCGTTTGGAAGAAACAGCCTTCAGTTCGGCATGAAATCAAAAGATGGACCTAAAAGCATTCGCCGCGTACGCATAGATAGCGAACTCGGAACGATTCAAACGACACACCAGTCACGCACCTAATAGATTCGCCGGAATCTTTTGTCAGACCATTTTCAAAGGGGTCAAAGGCACACATTTCAGTTCCTTTCAATTTCAGCCACAAATGATTTCGGCGCGTCTATTGTGGCCCATAATCGGTATTTAAATTTGAATCACAATCGTGACTTCGTTAACTCACTCTGAGCGTTATCAAGAACGTAGTTTAAAAAAGTCACATCACACGTACACGAGCACAAGTTCTTTACATTTGACTATAAAACTCCTGACGATGTCTTTGTCGTTATTGTTATAGTATTCAAACCACAATTTATGTGGTCGGAAAAAGGGATCAGCATGGGCAACCAATACGTTTCGTGAAAGTACAAGCGTATGCAGGTTATAGGCCTATATGGCACATGTCCTTTACAAAGGAACCACCGGACCATAACTGACAACCGCGGTGTACTGAAGTATGTGTGGGAATTACAATGTCCTTACTGTCAATATAATGCCATAAAATTCTGACCGGCTCAATATGCATTGTAGCCGAATGATTAACTACGTGCCCGAAACGAAGAGATGTTCACTTTTTTTATTGCAGGACATAGGGATTGTGATGGCCATTGAAAATCTCATCTGTATATTGATATTATATCAATATCTGATTGACAAGGATTCGAGTATCAAAACGGATGTTTGTGAGCTAAAAAAAGCCTGTATAATATAAGAATAAAACATAGAAAATAGATGACAGTCAAGTCTTTTTGGCCGGTTTTTTACATTTCCCTCGGAATTAGAGAAATAGAGAAAGGAAATTAAAGACCGAGGTCACACATAAAACAGTAGAACCTCCCTTTCCGGACATCTCTCCATTAAGGACACTAGTTTTGGTCCCAAATTGGCCTTTCCATTCAATTTGACCTCTCTAATCAGGACTCCCCCTCTATTAAGGACAGTAGTTATAAGTTCCGAGGGTGTCCTTGATAGAGAGGTTATACTGTATAACAATTGGTTCGTGCTGACAAGATTTTAGCCTCTTTTCATTCTTCTTACTACAGTCCATACTACGCTTCTTTTCATTACTTTCAAACAATATTGGTTACCATGAACAGGGAATGGTTGTTTTTCAACCCTTTACCCCTGATGCCATTTGATTGTCACGAGAAAATATTAGCAGTGATCTGAGGAGGTTTGGCGAGGCCATAGGGTCACGCATATCATAAAATCTATCACCTAGCGGTTTCATTTGATGATCATTGAATAAAGAATGTAAAAATGTCTATGTAGTGCGAAAGTCAATCTGATAAAGGTTCAACAAGTGTGGGGATTCTATAAATAAATTTTAGTTTTATCGGGATCAATATTGAAATATGATAAAAGAATAAATTTGCACAGGCGATTAGAATTCGTCAATGAGATATGATAGTGGTTATATAGGCCGCATATCGAGTAAAGTTCTGTGACTTAACCCCTCACGGAGATTTGAAAGTACTGGTACATTTGTACTACCTGTGAAGTCCGCGAGGAAAAGCTTGTAATGCATATATCACAGCGATAAGTTGACCATGTTTACAGACTGAATACATCCCTGGTTCAACTCTTAGCATCTTTGGACAAATCGTAACGTCCCTTTTTTGGCTTGTTGTGGCATGGAAGCGCGTTAAAAAATCTTCTTCAGGCTAACAGCCCGGTCCGGAACGTGGTCCGGGTCTCCCTTCACCCCCTCTCCCTCTCGACAGACAACGACGGTGTCTTCTGGCATCAACATTTCATGGTTTCAGGATATACTCTGCGTTAACTAAAATATTCTTTCAAAAGACGGTATTGCATGCTGCGGTGAAATAATTCTCTTCTTCAAAGTTGCCACATGCATTTGTATCTTGGCAAGCAGCAATTAATCAGAGATACAACAGAGATAAGATGGGCCTCATCTTCAACGGTGCTCCAGGTGTAGGCGTCCTCGTGCAATAGCTAATATACGTGCTGTCAGGAATGTGATAGCAAAGAAACAATAACAACACACAAGAAGGGAAGAAAAGAACAAAAACAATTTAAACAATGACACAATAATTTCAGAAATACTAGTATGTTGACAAGAATCACGATGGTAAAAGGAACGCTGATGAGTTGGTCACTGGACTTCATTTCGTAAACAATTTTTTATCAGCTCGATTTCCTTTAAGTAAGTGGGCGCGTATTAAGATTAATCTGTACATTACCGATTAATTCCACCGGTTTCTCAACAACAACCGATTGACTTTAACCATGTAGGACTTCGCTGAGGTTTGGTTACAAACAACACGCCATTTACGGTAAGACCGCCGTACGACATTACTCGATAGTGATGGCAACGTGATATAGTAGTAGGAAACTGAAACTGATACATGTATGCAAACGGGTTCAACAAACACAGTCGCAAATTTCCAGTCATGTGGACAAGAACCAACATCACAAAGCCTAGCCGTCTCATTACCCCGAGAAAAGAGTGGTGCGTCATAGAAATAGCATTGGTGCTACAAAGCAGATTGTGCCCATTCAGTGGCGGTCATGGGCTGGGACCTCGCCTGCTGAGAGTCGTCTTTTCATGAAGATATACGAGATTTTTGAATTTTTCTCGCTTTGAAAGAGTAGTTGATTATGTTTACATCCGCATTTTTCTCAAAAGTGACATGGCAACAGCACACGGTGCCTTGAACTGACATGAACCGGCGGGATCCTGGTGGTCGAGAAGGCTTGTTTGGCCGAATAATACGACCAAGCTGAAGAAATGCCGCTTCTCCACCGATATCTGACTGAAAATAAGCACGAATGAGTAATGTAAACATGCATACATGTTAGCAACATCATTCCACCATCACGTCAGGTAAAACTCAAAACATTTAGGAGCATGCTTTGTTTGATGTGGAATCCCGCCATGGATATCAACACCTAAGTCACCTAAAGCAATGATTGGCTCTCTTGTGGTGAGGTTCTATAGCCGTCTTGTCCAGGATATTGGCAAGCACCACCCAATACCACCAGCAAAAAAGAAGGGAGGAACCTATTACCAGCAGACACTCCAACTCACCGGGAAGAGACCTCAACACGATCGGGGGGGCAGGCATTTTCTGCAGCTATTGATGGTCGAACACGAAGCATTAGCAAAAGCACATTCGAAAGCATATTTTTACGCATCCCCCAGGCTCCTTGCGCTTTGTATCACTTCTAAACTATTCCAGTAATAAAGACAGAGCAAACGAGACATCTTGTGAAGACAAGATAATTTTTAGAGTAAGTAGTCGAGCTTCTACCCATGCCAGAAGCAATGACCAGGTATGCACCATTCCCACTAACGATGCAACTGCGTACATGCATTTTCCCAGCAGAATCCTGGCTACGAATTCGCAGAGCAAGCTGATCCAAGCCAGGAAAAACAATCCGACGCTGAAGAAAACGCATGGTTGCTTTAGCATTTCAGACTCTTCTCCACACTGAGCCCGATTCTTTCATCAGCATCCTTTAGGTGTAGCATTCCCGTACAAACTGTTCCGATGTTAACTAGCTAATACATCACTAGCATTTAACACACACCCGCACTTTGGCATTTATGATTAGTCGACGGAAATTAGTCAACGTAAAACATAATTTGAGAGAAATTATCATCCACTGCCTTATTTACAGTACCCACATTCTGTGCAATGATTTCGATGTAACCTCCTTGGTGGAGCGAAATGCGTTATTCTGTTTTCTATATAACTTTGTGCGATATACAGCCAACCATTTTCACATGCATGCATAGAAAAAGAGCGGAGGGCCTACCACACTGTCAGCTTAGCTTGCATCGGTAGGTACCGAGTGAAGGCCCTGAAGCTCAGGATGCAGTGTCAGAGGCCTTCTTTTGCTTTACTTGCAGGTTACACCAGACATATCTCTTCAATGAAGTTATAGTGCCCACAAACTAGTTACGTGTAAAGTACATGTTCATCTGTACGTACATGTATATGACATGCACCGATTCAACTGACCGATGCTGTGCAATAATTAGTTGTACCAAAGGTACACCCTACTCAACAAACTCATTTCATTCAACGCTGTTAGCAATGTTTACTATTTTGACATTGTTCGAACTTGCTATGCGAAGCCTACAGCAGAGCTAGGGTAAAATATAACAAGGAATTAGCCCCCTATCGAGATTTCCTCTCAAATGTCTTTACTGAACCCAACAGTGTGAATCTTCTTACAAACAACGTGGGTAAGGATATATTCTGCGTGCTGGTGGATGGTTCCATCTGGTTTCCTTCATACCTATACATGTACTACCTTTAATACTATGAATGTTGAACCAACACGGCCGGAGATCTTCATCCAAACAAATGGTATAACCCTAGAGAAATCAACTCCAAGGCACAACATTGCGCTTAAGTATTCTGCTGCTACGAAATGGACATAACGTTGGATCAGAAATCCCAGTATTCCGCTTTGGCATAACTTCCATATGATTGCATTTTCATTGCAAACAGAAAGCTGCACTAGACGGAGCTCGAAAACTCAGCAACGGCGAGAGGCAAGCATCTTGACAAACAATGTTCACATACGCTAGCTCGTGTATCAAATATTGTAGTGGGTGTCTAATGACTTGGTCACTCGAGATGGCGTGGATGGCATGAAGAAATGGACTTACAACAAAGATAATAAAACTTTCTTTTCGCGACGTATTACACTTATTTGGCTAGAGCTGGTACATACATGTAGTAGTTTATACCATTTTACCATGTTCTATGTTCTGCTTTTCGCTGTTACACATCATCAAAAACCCATTTGAAGTAATGAGTTTTTGATATCATATATGAGTCCATATCGCATATGTCGTGTTCATATTCTGATTGGCATGCAGTAATAACCATGTGAGGGGGAAGGAATAATAAGTTATTCCTTTTACTGAAATAGTCTCTATTAATTAGGCACGTATTTGATACGTGGTTATTTAGTTATTAAGTTTGTACTTATCAATCACGGTCATTTTCGTGGGTAATTTGGGCTTGGCACAGCTTCTTTAACTATAGTGTGTGGAGGAAGTTTTTCATAGTACATACCATCGTCAAAAACAAATGATACAGAAGAAAATTGAGAAAGATGATATTCCTTCAGGGCCTTGCTAAAAAGCATACGCGACGTCGATGATCCATCCAACAACAATCCAAGGAGCAACACTGACGCAACTGTTTTTAAATCGACCTTCTAGTTGACAGGCCACTACCGAGATGCTTACATGTATATACTTTATGGTATAGGGAAGTACATTTTGATCGCTTTATGATCCAGTGGCGAAGAAGAGCCAGCGTTTATCGATGAAGCTAATTTTAAGCTAGGTAAAGGTGTTTGTGTTAGCTTGTTGTTAGTGTAAACATCGGCAGGAACAAAGGAGGTGATGCCAGGGTTAGAATGAACCACAGAATTCGGATGCTGGACAGGGGCATTGATTAGACTGGAGCGAGTAGCAATGGACGCTGAATACCCAGGCGTCGAGCAACATTTCAGCCTCAAATCGTCATATATACTCAAGAGACATGCCGGCAGCGCAGCAATGAATTCTTGACACACATTAAAACACTGGGGCTATTTTTCCAAATTTTACCTTCTCACAGAACTTTTTATATGTTTTAAAAGCCAACTTAGGGTAATCTGAAAATAGGCTTTCTGTCTCAACCAATATCTGAACGAGTTTACATACATTTACAAGTGTCTCTCAAATTCAATACAACACACTTAATAATTATAGTACTAAACATTACGCATGTGTGAGTTGAGGTGTACACTGCATGTACATGCAATAAAGGCCCCTACCAGTACAAGGGGCGCAATGTGACGTTGTACTACAATTAATGTGTTTAAGTACAATGTACGTAGTAGGCCTATTCAAACATGGGGTACGATATCAGGCAAACACTGAATGTTTGCTTGTCTCTCGACACGATCAGTTTGATCACGGTAGCATAACATGGAATTCCACGCAAATGAACTGATCACCCTCGCATATCTCGCATATCTTGCAGAGGAATTCGCTGGAGGAAAACCTCAGATGTGATATGTTCTTTTCATTTGTAATAGTACTGGTTGAACGGGTTTCATAAAGAAACCACGTGAGATTTCTATGTGCCTTAAGGTCGTAATGGACTCTCCGTTATCTCATGTATCTCCGCTCAATAAACATCGATATTATTATTCGACTAAACCTTTTACTGTTGGCATTTCAAGCTCATCTTAAAATTTCTTTAAAATGTTATCACATGCGCTTGGTCCAGTCGTACGGTGCCGCGATGGGTGTGTGTGGTCCTTCGGGGATTCGATGTGGAGATGGTGGGTCTTTCGGAAATCTAACCACTTGTGACTGTCCTGCCTTCGACCTGTAGGGAGGCACGATGTGCCCCCATCAGTATTTAAACGCCAGGCTAAATCCATGACTGTACTAAATCGCATGAATTTACATCGCTAAGAATAGTCGATCTCAGAAATCTATTTCTGTGGATTTACCAAGGTATTCTGGAAACACGGCCGCATTTCGCGTACGCTTTTAATTCCGCTTGCATGTTCGCTTGGAACAGTAATAGCAAATAGGTAGATTCTATACCTCTCAACACGTCAATCCGAAGGTAACACTTTTAGTCAACAGATTCGAGTTCATAAATGAACGTGAATGAAACGAGTGAGATATCGATGAAGAATCAGGTGAAGTTGGTTTCACCCAAAGCTTGTCGAATCTAACCCCATTGATTCAAACATAATGTAGACGTCATTCGGGCAAATTGAAGCTGAAAGGACAGGTATTAGACCTGACCGGGCTTCAGTTCGATTCTTCAACAACAGCATTGACTATCTTATCGTCTCATCATTTACGTTAAACAGCGCTGGAAGAGGTCACAAAGGAGCACCACGAAACCTGCTTGTTTCTAAACTTTATCTTACTCGTGTCAGTGTTTTATAAAGAGTTCGGAGCTTGAAGAGTTGAATCCGATCCGATGTGCAGAGGATGATGAATGTAGAGTGATAGCAGCAACAGTGCTTCGGGTCAGGGACTTCGATCGCGGGCGTTGCGATAAATTTAGCCCCTGGATATCAGCACGGTTTCCCATCAAAGGCAAAATGATTTCATTCGTACGCGATTTCGCTCATGCAAAACCAATCATGGTGATTACTTGTGCAGTTGTTCAGGCAGGAAGCAGGGGTAACAGCGTATTATGTAATCACAAGTCACCCCTTCCATATGCCATATTACTGCGAACACTACAACCAAAATTAGTTATGCATGAGCGATATCGCGTATGAATAAAATAATTTTGATCGGACAGTGTGATCAGTCCCGTATTTGGTGACTGGATAATCGTTTTAAATGTATGAATGAAACAACTCCCATTTAGTGTATCGTCTTGGTTTATGAAGAATGTATAATGTACCTTAGATAAAATAATGATATACCGTGTTTAATATTTGCAATAAATCACAATACAGATTTTAATAAAGCACGTTTAGTTTGTATTTGTTATCAACGCTGTTACAAACATTGTAATTTACATTTTAGTTAAAGACTACTATTTGTCTGAGATTAAAGTTGGATTTTTCTCTGCTGTATTTTGTTACTAAATATTTATACGGACAAGCATTTGTATTTGTGGGTCTGAATGATTAACCATTCGCTTCAGATTATATTTGTGCATCCTATGCATACCATCCATCAGAGCGACATACGCCTGGTAGAATTCAGGAATTGTCTCGTCTGACAAAAGTTGCATGTCGTGCTTAAGTGAATGTATTTCTAACCTTTATGACCACAATAATATGTCGCACTGAATTATCAAAAATTGATCAGATCGAACCACACAAACAGAGGTATGGACTGTGCTACACAACCCAAGGGGGCACTGGTACGCATGAATACTTAATTAGATGGACATTGTCCCAATTGTAACTGTGTCGCGCTGATGAAACAATGATTAATGAAATATTCGGGAAATTTACGATGTTTACAGATTCAGTTGTCTGATTAAATTGCTCTTTTAAAGACTCACGGTTCAAATGAAGGGCTCAACGTTACACTGGGCAATTTTGTCAAACTCTACATTTAGAATATCATTATTCTCCTTGCTGATATGCCACTCTGGATTAATTGATAAATTGATTAACAACCTCATCCATGGAAGCAAATACGCCAGGGGTACATCTTTATAATTAATAACTCATGTAGAAAAAAATATCACACTCGAATGACTAAGTGACCATCAACAATAACTATAAGGCCCAGTCGCAAACACTCCTTACGCGACAAAAGTGCATCCTTGATTTACGCAGTACAAAGGCTACATATTAAATCTAATAAGCGGGGCATTTGGTAATTGAAAATAATGGAAGTACGAACGCTGTCCATTTGCTTTGTGTATGCAATGGAAGAAGCAAATTCAGCTGTAAGGCTCCTATCATTAGTTCTGTGTCGGTCAGGTTCCCTTTTCAAATCTTCTTGGACCAAAACGCAACCACAATGTATATGCAAACAGGGTGCATGTCATCTTAGCTAATACGATCACATCAACCAGCACCTGACTAATAAAGAAATGCTGATACGTTTATAATTCAGCAACATTTCAGTTATTTTAGAACGAGTCAAGCTGGGTATACATTGCAGAGTTCGATCCCAGCGCAGGCTCATCCCAGCGCAGGCATCAATTCCAACAATGTCACCACCCTTTTTGATATACTGGTAAACTTTAATTCAAATAGTAACCAACAGAAGTTCGATGGTACGATATCAAATTAACAGATCCGATGGGGGGGGGGACTCTAATCAGTTATCGGCCCATAAAATTTGGCGCACCATTGACATGATTGAGTGGGTAATGGCTTCATTGTACTAAAACATTCATTTGATACGAGTTAATGCGCAAACGCTACGCAATTTTAACCGGTTGGTTGTTCATCTTTGTGCTACTGCGACTTTTTCTACAATATGAATGCTGTTGTTGTACTGGGCAAAAATGCTCGGCCTGTGGGTGATTTCAAAGGGCCTTTGGGGTTTTTCTTATTCTTCTTTTCCACATTACCGCCCAACAGGCCCGTACCAAACCAATCAGTCGATCAGACTAGATCACACTCGTGATCATTTACGCGGCAGATCAATCGAGACAGATCCGGATGGATATAGATTTGTTTGGACCCGTGTAACCAGTCTTAATGATATTTTTTATATTTGTCAAACACAAATATTCTAGATGACAAGCTTACTTGTGATAGGATGATTGTAGGCCTACCATGCTGTTGTACAGTCCATGCCAATACTGATGTAACTAAAAAGACTCGAAGTACTGAGAGAACAACCATATGTCATCCTTTCAGCCGGTTTTTAACTTATTTGTACTCTCGGTCCATTATGTTCCTATCATATCGGTCTCTGGAAATCCTTTAAAAAATGGAAACTTCTTTATTCCGCATTTTCAAATGAGACATTAATAACCCAAGGGAGAGTGAGAATTAATGTCCATTCCGAGCAGACTAGGGGAGCGACAATAAATAAATGACCCATGCCAACATCGGACAACATCATCATACCAACAGATATGTGTAGCCGCTGTGGTAACCTAATTTGATTAGTTCACTTCGGACCCAGTATATGATACGGCGGTTCACATTGTTGTGAGGACGATACAACACTGCACGAAATCATGAATCGCCATAGCCGGCCAACAATATCAATTAGGCCACTAGGTCTCAAATATTGCAGCGGGTCACCGCTCCTATTTCAATAATTTCGTGTATTTATACGCAGGTTGTCAAAAGAAAACTTGGAACAAGGTATATTAGTTATCATTTTAAGAAGGAATTAACAGTAGTACCGTAGTCGTACCTATACCATGTTGACCATGCATATGGTGTTGGTGACTGTCAATGATCGTTGAGGTGATTGAACATGAGCCAGTACGAAACAGCTGGCAAATAAACACAATAACCTTTAATGGTGGATAAGCTCACACATACTTAAGCTGTATAGGCCTACATGAGGCCTGTCGACGTAGGCCTACTTATACCAGTAATACCATCAATATGTCTACCGCCATACTGCATACATACGGTGACGAGAAATGGCTATATATATCCATCCTGTACCATCCTCTTGCAAACAGGGCCTACAACATGACTTTTCCTTACGCATGTTTCCGAGTAAGTATGTATTGAGTGGAATGGCCTGATATTGTAGTACATGGGTCGACTGCGGGACATCAAGAGGAAATACATGTCCAATTGAGGGTTTTTACCGAGATGGAAAAACAGCTAGCTACTTTATGGGAAGTTGACAGCGTGGCCGACTAAAAGAGATAAAACCACAATGCTTTCACTAATTCAGAAAACCCAATGGGCGGCCCAACACGTTCAACTAAAAATCGTCGTAAGCTACAAGGACACTATCAAGATAGCTACATCACAAATATACGGTGTGATTTTTATGGAGCAATTTGGGTACACAATACAACAATGAAGATTGCGGTGTTCAAATATTGCCCATATCTGTTTACAAAACTGTAAATCGCCAAGTCAACATAAGGTTACTTTTGTGTGTGGGCAACGCCCATGCGTTCCATGTTCCCCGTGTCCTGTGTTCATGGGTTCTATGGTGTTCTCGCCGCACCCAATATTTCCCCATATTCAGTCGGAGCTAGAAAACCACTGCCAGCTAATATTTTCTTGCTGGCTATCAAAGGGTCAAAAAGAATAGCGGGGCAGTAAACCGGACCCTGATAGTACTAAGCAACTCTCTTTTATTCCTGATTACAAACATAGATTTCGTCTTTAGGGGGAAAATATAACCCGGGGAAAATAAAATACGGAAAAAAACAGAAGCCCAATAGAATCGCGACACCACCACCAATCTGGCACACTGATCTAGGCCTACAAACCATCAAGTTGATTAATTTCGCACTTTCTATACATCTGCTCCATATACAGGAAAAAAGCCATCTATCATTTATATGTACACGAACGATTATTAAGAGATTTAGCTGTGCAGCATTAGTAGTTTAGCACTAATAGGAAGTCTATAGCCTGGAACATGTCCATTATATCCCTCTATTCTTAGACCATTAGTAGGCCCATACTACGCTATTACATGCCTGTGCCTCGATCTCACCTGATCGCACCAACATGTCGACTGTCAAGGCTATATCTTTTGATAAGAATCACGTTTTCGTCAGGATATGGTCAATTTATTACTTTATATTTATTACTTTATGAAATTAAAATAACTTTTCCAACCAGTGGGTTGAATACGTTCTACACCATAGATAATAGTGTCAAATTCGAACCTCGGATCAAACTTGAACCGTTCGTAGGCCTTTAACTTACACGAAGAAGTGTTTTTTAGGTAAGTCGAATAATGCCTCGCACTGATCGATAAAAAAATCCTTAGCAAGCAACATTTTGATTTACCATTAGCAGTTATTACTTATTACGATATTGTATTAAGTAATGTTGGAAACAAATCAGAATTGTCAAAACTATGCTTAAAACCCAAAAAAATGCGCGTGCCATTTATTTTCATGTTTACATCGTTAGGGAAAATATATGGCGGCAGAAAAGAATCTTATTCAAATAACTGTCACACAGAGTTTTAAAAGAACGCGAAGTGTTTTGTCATCATCTGCTCTCCATGCGTCAGCATCGACGCTGTAGCCTACTGACCTAGATGAGACATAAATATGAACAATGGTGGAGATGGCGACGACGCTGCCTTAACAAAGAAAAAGAGGGTTAAAAGAGTTGTTTATGAGAAAGTTTACAAATAACTTACACGTGTGACTTCGAATATTTCCTCAATGGTTTCTGTTGGCGGAAGGTCTGCGGCTCAGCTGAAATACCCTGGATCCGTGTGGTCCTGAACTTCGGTCCAGTCGCTGGCGAACTGCTAAGGTTGAACACCGATTGATACTTGTCCAATGCACTTCTTAAATCCTGAAGCTCCTGGTCCTTCTTTTCTATAGTTTTCTGCAGAGAAGCTATAATGTCATCCTTCTGTCTAAGGACTTTTTGCATTTCTTGTAAGCTGCCCATGATGACAGATGAGGTGGAAACGTTAAGGTATTTAACCTTAACTGCAGCGTCAAATCCAATTGTCCAATTGAAATTAAGTAAACTTCAGAACAGTGTAACCATCCCCAGTAGAAACGTTTTTACTCCTTCTTAGTCCTTATTCCACTGGCAATGTAGTATATTCACGACAGATTGCCTTAGGAATAATACCACCAGGTACACATATCAATACAAACATGAACTAAATAAAACTAACTGCATGGGGTTGGACGGCTATACACAGGCCGATCCGGGTTGACGACCTCGTTGTCGTATCACATGATAGACACCTGGCGCGCTCTACTGTGGCTTAATGAAACTGAACTTTTCAAAGTCGCTAGATGGTTTAGTATGTTGCATGCTGAGCTGTTGCTTAATCTCGGGTGTAACTGTTAATTACTGTTTTGTCGGCAATGTTAAACGTGTTTTGCTTTTCTTTCAATACATCTACTCTTGCGTCATTTGTACCAAGGACGTTTTATGCATCAACCACCATGACTTATTTTACAATGTTGTATACATCCGCCCCTACCTGCACACGAGTTGTGATACTCGAGATAGATCGTACAACATCGTGCGCAAATGCTATTTTAATGCAACTGTTTTGAATCAAGAACGACTTACCAAAAGCTCAAACTATATTGTAAGAAGAGTGCCGGCGTTTTGTGTCGGAAAGAAAACTTATTTTAAAGATTATAGAAGCCGGTGGTGTCGCCTCAAACAAATAGCAACAACGAAACGTGGAGCTTTTTTTGGTCGAAAAGAACGGCCGGTGCTCGATACCGTGACCTGATAAACACAGTCATTCTGTAAAATCAATTGCATAACAGGACAACGGCCTTTCACTCGGCCCGAATTAGCTTTGCTTCAAATCTGAAGAATGTTACACTTTAAAAAGTTAAAGTCCTGTCCGTCCGACGCTCTCAAGACAACTATATATAAGCAGGCCGTGTTGTGTTCTGTGACGTTGGGCGTTCATGAATAGATTTATATGTATATCAGTTATAATCATAAGCTTACAGGTCATAAGTGACAATGTCACCACAAGGTACCCATGAGCAGCTACATCAAAGCTATTTTTCACGTTGATCTCTTATTATCCCTCCCTAATTATACACTAGTTTGTAGCTATTTATACCAGTTAACGAAAAAACCCTCCGTCTCCTTCCTCTTTTTCTTGCTGATACTACAGTCTGTAGAAGTTTACCATCAAAATCAAGGAAACAATGGCCGAATGGACATCCGCCAGTGATGCTTGTGTTGAGCACCTTGGCCGCATGATATAGTCGTGGCTGCTGCTTCAAGTTGACAAAATTGACGAGTAGATCTTTGAGTAAAACATGAGCCATTCTTTGTGACCCCGTGACCATTAATAGGGACGCATTATTTCGATTCCACAAGATATCACTAAACATAAAGTTCTCACTAAATGAGATTTTAACTGTGAAAGGCTGGTATTTGTAACACTTTCGAAATATAATAAGGACAGAGGAATCGGCGGACCAAATGAGAAAATCGTTGTCTGAGAGCCATCGCAGGTGCGCTCTTCCTGCCAGATCTTTCAAAGTGACCGGCTGACCAAACTTGACAAACCTAAAGAAATATCGAGGGCGAAAAACTGCCTTAAGGCTATAGATGTGTGTTTCATATATTTGCTGAGGCGAAGGTACATTAATGCGACAGTAAATGACACACATGTCGTCATTTATACTGACAGTAAACGAGGTGTCTCTGCGGTACTTACATCGGCCTTTCGGCAGCGGAAAGCCACCAGAGCAAGGTTGTCCCATCATGCAGTAGAAAAGGACGTGTTTGTGTTTTCTTCACAGAATGTATCCACAATAACATTTTACCACCAACATAATGCACTCCAGCATGTAAATTAAGGTTCGAAGCCCACCGATGTTCCAAGAGTATAACGACTCTGTGTGCTGTCAACATGAAAATGCAAATTAATTTCTTCTCGTAACTGTTGATGAACACTTGACTATAGCCCAAATATACTAAGGAATCAGACCAATGATTCAGCATCTTTAAGGGTCGTGCCATCGAGTAAAAACTGCTGAGGTTATAATCAAGAAACGCTTGCTGAAATGGTAAGGATACATTCATTCAAACAGCAAATAATAGTAACAATAACGCTCACACTCATTCATGGCTAAAGGCAGTAACTATCACACAGACTATGAAATGACAAGTGATCAACGATTTAGAAAATCACTGCAGCAAATATATAGTGGAATCGATCACAAGGTCACAGTCAAAGTCTAAACAGGCCTACCGCCTTTTACATGTATCATATTTTCACGAACCAAGTGCTATGTGCTATATGCTGCCTGTATTTCTTGAAATACCGAGCATCGGGTCAGGCGGTGGAACATCAGCTGATTCAGTAATGAAAAGAAACGCCCAATACGTAGTTTCGCCGAAAATGCTTTCTGAACATCGAGATGTATTGCTTCTAAAGTCTCCTCTCATACCTCTAAAGAAATCCATGCAATCATTTATCGCGCCTTGGTTTACCATGCACCTCACCCAAATTTTTCTAATTCAGCCGAACGTACATGTAGTCTGCACGATATTTGTCCACGAGTGCACATATAGTATTTAAACCAACATGCTGGATCCATTTTTTGCTGCACTGTTTATATGAACTGGGTTAAAAAACAGTCACAACTTCATAAGGCACTGCATAAGTTTCAACGCAAAATATGATTGCATTTTTTAAGGACGCGACACTCGCCGGCGCTAGTACAGTTGTGGTGATCGGTCGTATACCCGATTGATTGATTTTTTGATTGTCTGTCAATGTTGGTCGTGTAACAAAGCCTGGAGTCGGCGGAGTACAGTCCAAAAGTTTAGGTTCACGATGACCAAAATGAGGAGTTACTGCCTATTTACCGTTGGAGGTCACAAATGCTATGTCTCGTTGTGCCGATATGTTCTGTTCAGACATGTGTGATTATTGAGGGATGAAACATCAACCGGCGTGCTGTTACCGAACGATTATCTTACAAACCGTTGAGTTCGTTTTATGTTGACAATGGAGTTCTAGCTGATGTTGTCGGATACAGGAGACCGTGCAGTCCAGGGGAGAACTTCCTTTGGTGCACGAATCCATCGTTATATCATTGCCAATCGAAACATTTCCAAGTTGGATGACACACACCACTGACGTCAGTAAACTGAGTGTAGAAATCCACATCCGCATTTCTAGAGAGCTTGAACCCTGACTGAAAATCCAAATCCTTTCTCTAGTTAGTGTTGACGGCGAAGGTGATGAAGTAGTGTCAGAGTTTTAGGTCTAAACATTGACGGGCCTTGCAAGATACCACAAATCAGAATCGTTACGATTATTCGAAGACACATCAAACAGGGCACTAGGAATGTGTTAAACTTGGGGGGGGGGGGGCAGAGGTTTCTGCCTTTTCAAGGCCGCAGGCTGGAACTGTCGGCGTCGAAGGTCAGGGCGGCCTCCCCCTTGAAATATTTTAAAATAAGAGTACTTTTACGCGATTTCCCGGCATCTGTGACTCCTGCCACCAACAGGACTAATATAGAGGCGCATATAGTGTTCTCCATAGCAGTACAAAACACTCATTTTTTACCCATCACTCACTTTTGACAAGCCAAATATTGGGGGGGGGGGGGTTCCCCTACCCCCCTACCCGATCGAATCCGAATGAGGTCTAACTTTTCCTCGTGTAAACGCAAGGTTAATGGAGACTCATCTGGTCTCCTGTGGTTTGATCGGGTCTCAAAGTAGACCACCATTTTAACTGGTTTCCTCGGGTCTCTTCGGGTCAAGTCCTCATTGATCCTGATCAAATTTTGTCATGTAAACGCGATCAGGTCTGATGTGGTCAAATGGGGACTACAATTTACCTGTACGCATGCGTATTGAAGCACTTTTCGATAACATTAAAACCATGCCGGAGGCCAGCAAGTTAAAGTTAGATTAGATGTCAGCACTTACAGCAAACTTACAGCAAACCCAATTCAAATATTGTTCGAATCCCGGCAAAACCAGTACTTAGGACTTGTTACGATTCGATTACGCTGCATCTATTTGCAGTGCCAAGATTGGTGAATGTAGATTATATTATTGGGAGCAGCTAGCATTATGCTTTTAGCTCCTCGTTTTGCACTTTTGTGGAGGAGGCCTACTAGTACATGTCGAATTGAGCTAATGAATTATACACGGACTGGTCTGACATTGATTCTAAAATCTCACACTGTCTAGTGTTGATGCGAATAACACGGTTTGAGAGAGAATGAAGTATTTCTATTGGAATTCTTAGAGGCTTTCTGACATTTTCCTTTTGATTACAGTGTACATTGTGACCATGTATAAGCCTTGGTAGTCTACATTAAAACTAGGGCTGAAATCAAGAGCATGAGGGATTTTTTATCGTATGGTAATAAGTACTAACCCGCTGTGCATTGCATTGTTGGGGATTCCCCTTCTCCGGTTTCAACCTCGTGATGGGATTTTTTGCTTTGGTGAGTTTTAGTTCGTGTTTTCCCGCTTTTATCTCTCCTCAGCCATCATCAGCCTCAGTAGCTGCGACTATCGAAGCCAACGGGCTTGTATATATTATATTCATATATTTCAGTGTCACGTATATACAATATACAAACTATATCGGAAATGCAAGGTATGTACATGTACATGTTACGTGTTTGTATATTGTGAAGACCATTCGGCTGTTATTTACTAGAGGAAAATCGGTGCGAAAATGTTCGTGCGTGCATTCCGGCTTTAAAATCGGGACTTCAGTTCGCTTTCTCGACGTTACAAGTGTTTCCATAATTGTTTGGTGGAAATTGAAAAGCTGTGGTGTTTTGTCCATTCGAGGTAATGGGATTAAAACATGTCACAATAGGTACTGAAATGGCAACATAAAATCCAACTGCTCTTATATAACATTTTTATTAATTGAATCAGTTTTTATCTACGATGAAAGGTAGTAACATTGTCGATATAAAAAAACTTTTGCGAAAATTGATTCGCCGCTGAGCTCATTGTTGAATTATGATCTAACGATGTGGTTTATCACGTCGGCTCTATTAACGTATATTTTCAGGCGGTACAGGCATTGGTGAGACATCTGTAACGGCACAGAAAAACAAAGATCCTTAGTTACAAGTATGATATTCCAGGCAGTAAGAGGGTGATGAATCTCAACCCCCATCTTCATGGATCGTCATCTTGGTTAAAATTAAAGTTTACGTTTTCTAAGGGCAGTTTTCGCCCATGATAAAACCTTATTTCCTTGGTACCGTTTGAATCTATTGTGGTGGACAACCTTCTGTTTCCCTTCTCTAAAAAGGAAAGAGCGAAATTCGCTCCTAAAGAGCTAATTTGGTGATCGCTCTTTGAGACAAGAGACTTGAGAGCGAAACTTGGATTAGATAATCTTCCACTTTGGCGATTATACAATTATTGCAGAGATTAACTTAGAACACTTGCAGGTGTGTTTAAACTAATAAACGCACTGAAAATGATTACAGCAGAATGTAAACAATATTTTACACATTGTCGTAAATGTCACTCTTCTGTGCTTTTTGCTCTTTGAGAAAGAGCGATCTCTAAAGTAGCTCTTTAAGAGTGAATTTCGCTCTTACTTTTATAGGCCATAGCCTGCTGTATCTGGGAAATAGACAAGAATCATTATAGAAATATTTTTTTTGTTATGCATGTATATCAGGCCGTTTATTGAATGAACATAAAGAATGGTTAACACTGCAAGTCATATCGGCAACAACTTTAATCAAGGTTGTTCGAAATGAGATTGGCCTACATTGAATAAAGAAGTACGGAAAAACAATTAATGAATTAATTGGTGATTGATTTCGTTGCATCTTATTAAAATCCATTTAAGGCTGTTCCATCAAAGGTCAATACTCCAAGTATTTTGCCATTTTCTGCTGTCAGACGATATCAAAAGTGCACCTAACAATTTATACAACACAGAAAACCTCGTGCAATTTGCTCCATCCGTTTTGAAGATATAGGTATGTGTTTGACAACTAGATTACTTAATCTTGTTAGAGCCAGTCGGCGGGTTCACCAAAAGCTGTGATGTAGATCAGGTAATTGCCCTACTTGGGAGGATAAATATCATTTAATTCTCTGAAAGTCTGTTTTTCATTGACATTTTCAATGTTCAAGTATAAAAGCATACTTTTGTCCATGATAAATGAGTTTATTGTTTTCCAAAAAATAATTTAATCTAATTTTTTAATTTTTTTAGAAACTCGTTATTTATGTTTTGGAAGCCAAATCTTACATCTTAAAAGTGTTATATGACCTAATGCATGAAGTGAGAAAACAAAATCAATGCCAAAAAACAACATCGACCTCCCACAAGTATGGTCCAATTTAGGTTTTATAGACAATATAGGCAGGTTTATAGAACTTAATTAATTTTTTCAAATTCTCGATTCTTTTTACAGAAAATTGCATCAAATGCATCAGTTGATACAATACTTAAACCATCATAATATATTTCTAATTCTAAGCTACGATATACCTTATGATAAGGTAAGGTTATACAGACACATTTATACTATTTATAGTAAGAAATCAAACATCAGCCTGATCTATGTCAGTAAACCTGCCGCCAGACTTCACTTAGAAACCTAACCAAGTCTGTGACATAACATGTAAACAAAACAGTTAATTTGCTATATCTCTGGACTTGGTGCTTCAATTTCGATCAAACTTGATATGATGCGGAGCTTTAAGTCAGTCCAGTCTGTATGGATTTGTACATGTCATGCAATCATAAAAACAGGAGTAGTGGCCTTTAAATACAATGATGGTCAACCAATCAGATTATCGAAATGTGATATCACACACGGCCTCCGGCCTCGGGCGACATCACATTCCTCGGTGCAGGAAAATCCATTCTGCCCCCGATAAATGACCATGTTTTGTCTTCATACGCACGACACACGAGATAATGTTACAAAAATCCATAACATCAATGTTTGACTCATCTTCGAAACCATAATACGAAGTCCCTGAAGAAGCCGTTACCTGGAAACAAATAAAATATTCCATTCAAGTTTGCACCATTTCCTTTTTGGAGCCTTCCCCAAGAGGTCAAACTTCAACGAAGCTGTGGTCTTGGATCCGAATTCCCCAACAATCACGAGTTGTGATACTGGAGGTAGATCGTACAACACCGTACGCAAAAGCTATTTTAATGCAATTTTTTGAGTCAAGAATGAATTACCTAATGCTCAAACTAAGAAGAACGCTGGGGTTTTGTGTCCGAAAGAAAAACGCATTTTAAAGATTATAGAAGCCGGTGGAGTCGTTTCAAACAAATTGCAACTACTAAACGTGGAGCTTTTTTGGGTCGTGAAGAACGGTCGGTGCTCGATACTGTGACCTGATTAGCCCAGCATTCTGTAAAATCTATTGAATGACAGGATAAGGACCTTTCACTCGGCCCGAATCATCATCTTTGCTTCATATCTGATGAATGTACCACTTTAAAAAGTTAAACTCCTGTCCGTCCGACATCCATCTCAAGACATACCTTCACACTGTATTGCCAAACCACGTTCTGTTGTGTGACGTTGGGCATTGTAGCGATGATGACTAGATTTATATGTATATACAGGTCAACAATGCCAATGTCGCCATAGGTACACCTGAGCCGCTACATAAAAGCTATTTTTCACGTTGCTCACTCATTAAAATACTCATCCTCGCTAACTGGTTTGTAGCTATTTATACCAGTTAACGAAAACACCCTCCGTCTCCTTCCTGCTTTTCTTGCTGATACTACAGTCTGTAGAAGTTTACCATCAAAATCAAGGAAAACAATTGCCGAATGGACATTCGCCAGTGATGCTTGTATTTAGCACCTTGGCCGTATGATACAGTCGTGGCTGCTGCGTCAAATTGACAAAATTGACGAGTAAATCTTTGAGTAAAACAGGAGCCATTCTTTGTGACCCCGTGACCATCAATAGGGATGCATGATTTCGATTCCACAAGATATCACTAAACATAAAGTTCTCACTTAGTGAGATTTTAACATTGAAAGGCTGGTATTTGTAACACTTTCGAAATATAACAAGGACAGAGGAATCGTCGGACCAAATGAGAAAATCGTTATCTGAGAGCCATCGCAGATGTGCTCTTCCTGCCATGTCTTTTAAAGTGACCGGCTGGCCAAACTTGACAAACCTTACGGAATATCGAGGGCGAAATGTTGCCTCAAGGCTATAAATATATGTTTCAAATATTTGCTGAGGCGAAAGTACATATGAAATACGACAGTAAATGACACACATGTCGTCATTTATACTGACAGTATACGAGGTGTCTCTGCGGTACTTACATCGGCCTTTCGGCAGCGGAAAGCCACCAGAGCAAGGTAGTCTCATCCTGCACAGGAAAAGGAAGTGAACATTTTTCTTCGCAGAATGTATCCACAATAACATTATACCACCAACATAATGCATTCCAGCATGTAAATCAAGGTTCCAAGCCCACCGATGTTCCAAGAGTATAACGACTCTGTGTGCTGTCAACATGAAAATGCAAATCGTGTTCTTCTCGTAACTGTTGATAAACACTTGACTATAGCCCAAATATACTAATGAATTAGACCAACGATTCAGCATCTTTAACGGTCGTGCCATCGAGTGAAAACTTCTGAGGTTATAATCAAGAAACACTTGCTGAAATGGTAAGGATACATTCATTCAAAGGGAAAATAAAGTAAGAATATCGCTCACACACACGTTCTCACGTTTAAATGCAGTAACTATCAGAGAGACTTTGAAATGATAATGTTCGTATGCATATCGAGGGATGACACTTCAATTGGCGCACTGTTTCCGAATGATTACCTTCACCGTTGAGTTCGTTTGTTGTTGACAATGGAACTCCTGCTGATGTTGTCGGATACTGGAGACCGTGCAGTCCAGGGGAGAACGTCCTTTGGTGCACCAATCCATCGTTATATCATTGGCAATCGAAATATTGCAAAGATGGATGACAAGCAGTACTGACATCAGTACACTATAGTATAGCTGTGATGTTTTGTCCATTCGAGAGTATGGCAAGCCAAAGCGGAATTTATTCAAGACTTTAGAATTACCATTCAAGAAGTTAAATATAAGTTCAAGAAGGAAATATATGTTCAAGACTAAAATATGTTCAACCTTGAATCAAATGTTTTCAACCCTAAATAAAATATGTTCAACCTTGAATAAAATATGTTCAACCTTGAATAAAATATGTCCAACCTTGAACAAAATATATATTCAACCTTGAACAAAATATATTCAAGACTCACGTGACCATATTCAAGACTCACGTGACCATATTCAAGACGCACGTGACCACAAAATTGATGACGTAGAGCGTAGAATCTGTGGTACTTCTGATGCGTTCTGTTTCACGACATGATTGATTGCCTGTATAGCCTAAACACTCAAACATGTCAAAAGACAACGAGAATCCGATACAGTGGTGTCGGCCTTAAGAATGAAAGGTGAGAGGCATTGCGCATTTTGAACCTATAATTTGCCTGATATGTCTGTGAAACATGTATCGACTCTGACATTCACTCGGCATCCATGTCATGATGTGTAGGATTACAGTACATGTCAGGTGTAGGCGGCTAGGTACGTGTACAACCATGTGTCAAAACCTCGTGCGAACAATTCGAGCTCCGAAACGCAACACAAGTACCATGGGTTCGGGAAAGTCTGGACGCGGGTTCGGGAAAGTCCGTAAAGCATCAAAACATGAGCAACTACGTCATCAATTTTGTGGTCACGTGCGTCTTGAATATGGTCACGTGAGTCTTGAATATATTTTGTTCAAGGTTGAATATATTTTGTTCAAGGTTGGACATATTTTATTCAAGGTTGAACATATTTTATTCAAGGTTGAACATATTTTATTCAAGGTTGAAAACATTTGATTCAAGGTTGAACGTATTTTAGTCTTGAACATATATTTCCTTCTTGAACTTATATTTAACTTCTTGAATGGTAATTCTAAAGTCTTGAATAAATTCCGCTTTGGCTTGCCATACGAGAGGATGGGATTAAAACATATCGTAATAGCTACTAAAATGGCAACAATGTCTATAAATCCAAAGTGTTAAGGCCAAAGACCTCTTATTCTACATTTTGTACTTATTATTGATTGAATCAGTTTTTATCTACATTGTCGATTTCATCCTTTTTGGCTCACCGTAGGGGAGTCTATGTAATACCGCAGTGTCCGTCGTCCGTCGTCGTCGTCCGTCGTCCGTCGTCGGTCGTCCGTCGTCCGTCGTCCGTCGTCCGTCGTCGTATCCTATTTCAAAAACAGTGGCACGTTTCTTAACCCCTAATGCTATGAACTTTAAACTTTGAGCAAATGACCCCCTAGGTCAAATGACCTTTGTTGCTGAATTTCGGTCCGGTCTGGTTATTGACTTGGCCACCAGCGGGCCTAAACTCAAAACTTAAAAAGTGTGATATCTCGCTCAATAGTGACTTGTTTTCGATGAAACTTTTGTTGTAGGTACTCATACCAAATATACATCTTGTTTAATACGGGTTTTTATTTTGACCTACTTTTAAAGGTCACAGAGGTCATATGGCGTAAATTGGCCGTTAGAGTGTAAACTATGGCACGTTTCTTAACCACTAAAGCTATGAACTTGAAACTTGGTACATATAACCCCTATATCACATAGCCTCTGGTGCTGAATTTCAGGTTGATCTGATTTTCAACTTTGCCACCAGGGGGCCAAAAGTGGAAATCTAAAAAGTGTGATATCTCGCTTATAAGTGACTTGTTTTCGATAAAATTTTTATGGTAGGTACTCTTAGGAAGAATACATCACATATCTTACGGGTTTTTAATTTGACCTACTTTTCAAGGTCACAGAGGTCATATGGCGTAAATTGGCCGTTAGAGTGTAAACTATGGCACGTTTCTTAACCATTAAAGCTATGAACTTGAAACTTGGTGCATATAACCCCCTACATCAGATCACCTCTGATGCCGAATTTTGGCCCGATTTGATTCTTAATTCGGCCACCAGGGGGCCATAATGGAAAAAGTAAGAAGTGCAATATCTTGCTTATTTGAGTGAATTGTTTTCGATAAATTTTTTATGGCAGGGACTTCTAGCAAAGATACACCACATGTCCTACGATTTTTGGATTTGACCTCCTTTTCTAGGTCACAGAGGTCAAATGGAGTAAATTGGCCGTTAGAGTGTAACTATGGCACGTTTCTTAACTGCTGAAGCTATGAACTTGAAAGTTGGTACATGTAACCCCCTACATCAGATAATCTCTGACACCGAATTTTGGCCTGATCTGATTCTTGATTTGGCCACCAGGGGGTCAAAACTGAAAATGTAGGACGTGCAATATCTCGCTTATTAATGACTTTTTTTCGATGAAATTTTTATTGCAGGGACTCTTAGCAATCACACGATATTGATATTGTTGATGTCATAGACAATTATTGGTTGGATCATAAACTTATATATAATGCCCTGTCTTATTACTTGACATCAATACACATCTAAAAAAAGTCTTCATGCCTGATTGTGTTCACCATATTCACCTGTAAACTAAGCATGGTCGTGCCTACTAAAAGATGTATACGGTGAGCACAATGGCCCCTGGCCGTTCCATTTAAAATTAGACTCGCTCGCTCATTGTGGAATTATCATGTTTTGTTGGCCTTAGCCTGCTTTATCTAGGGAATAATTGCAGAAGATATTTGTTGTTATATATCAGGCTGTTTATTGCACCATTATGTAACGATAAGAAACACTGCAAGTCATATCGGCAACAACTTTAATCAAGGATGTTAGAAATGAGATTGGCCTACATTCTATAAAGAAGTTCCGAACAACAATTAATGAATTGATTGGTGATTCATTTCGTTGCATCTTATTAATATCCTTTTGAGGCTGTTCCATTAAATAATATAGTGATCCAATCAGTTTATCGACATGTGAAATCACACACGGCCTCCGGCCTCGAGCGACATTATATTCCTCGGTGCAGGAAAATCCATTCTGCCCTCGACAAATGACAATGTTTTGTCTTCATACGCACGACACACGAGATAATGTCACAAAAATCCATAACATCAATGTTTGACTCATCTTTGAAACGTTAATACGAAGTCCCTGAAGAAGCCGTTACTTGGAAACACGTAAAATATTTCATTAAAGTTTGCACCCTTTTCCTCTTTGGAGCCTTCCCTAAGAGGTCAAACTTCAACAGAGCTGAGATCTTGGATCCGAATTCCCCAACAATCACCACGTCCTTGGATGCTGGGTCAATCCTCATTATCCCCGTGAGACAAGACCACTAATGAATATTCATAGGTTGGAGGGTCGAGGCCTATCAATTAGACGAGTGCATGTTTTTAACTCTCAAGTACATATTTTGAGAGGTATTGAAAAAATATTTCCTGTGGCAAGTCTACAGATATAAAGAAATTATTTGATGAAAAAATTAATTTCGAATTTTGCTAATTGGGTAATAGTTGGCTGAAAAGAGTGGAAATATCAAAGTCTGTCTAATTTGTCGATTATCAAAAAATTTCCGTGGTCAATCACCAGTTTATTTTTCACCATTTACTTGCTCGACTGTCCGGAATAACATAATCTAAATTTCAGATTCACAACCGAACGCAGTATTTGATGCGTCGCGGTCAAACATTGACAATTTAACTGCTGAAAGGCTTAAAAAATCAATTGTGGTCTTGCCTCCCGTGAAGATGTCATCGCGCCCCTTGAGCAGAACTGTATCACTAAATAAAACTAACTGCATATACTCAGGCCGATCCGGGTTGACGACCTCGTTGTCGTATCTCGTGATAGACCCGTGGCGCTATCTACTGTGGCTAAAGGAAACTGAAATCTTCGAAGTCGCTCGATGGATTTAGTATGTTGCATGCTGAGCTGTTGCTTAATCCCCGGTGTGATTGTTAATTACTGTTTTGTTGGCAATGTTAGACGTGTTCTGCATTTCATTCAATGTATTTTGAGTTGTTGATCATTTACCTTTGCGCCCATATGTACCAAGGACGTTTTATGCATCAACCACCAGGACTCATTTTTCAATGCTGTATACATCCGCATGTAGCTACCTGCACACGAGTTGTGATACTCAAGGTAGGTCGTACAACATCGTACGCAAAAGTTATTTGAACTCACACAACGTAGTGAGTGTAATGGTTACGTATGTGTATAAAGTGTAAACAAAATTCATATATCCATCATGTCCATCGAATCTGAAAAAAATTGTGCAGACCCATGACAATTCTGGTTCCGGTACAGTTTGTCGCATTCCATACGGGCCGCGCTTGCCGATCCTGCTTTCACGACGCACCGCAACCACAGTTACCATGATTCCCATTGTTTCCTTCCTCGTGACGCAATTATTTCATGACGTCATGAGCCATTGACCATTCACGCAAGTAGATTTATTCACACCGGCGCCACTGTCCTGAAGTGCGGGTGTGGGACATCATGTATCTAAAAATCGTCTGCTAGAACATACAGGACAACAACGTCGGCGGAGACAGTTGTGACATTTCATTGCAGACGAAGTAAACGTCCTCTTCTTCTCGATTTACGTACTTCACTTCAAAAATGTCAGTTTTAACACTACTGCACAAATATAGAGTGGTCATAATGTTCCATTTGGATAGAGATTTGACGGACTGATTTGGAAATTCATTCCAACCATGCAACTGTTTCAGAAATGAGAAAAAGCTCCTGGGTGTCATGACATGCATTCAGTTATTATTTCACCACAAATAGCTGCTTCTTCCAGCAGATATGAGACAGCTACCGGGGCGGGGACTATTTCTTTATGGGGCCTTATTGTTCATCGTCTCCAAGGAATTCTATTTTTAGAGTCCAATGGGGGGGGGGGGGGGGGGGGGGGCCTTCCCCCAATGTACTGATGACTAAAACCTGTCACTTTCAGAGAACGGGGAGGGGGTTTGGGGGACTCCCCCAATGTACTGGCTATATATTATGTCAGAAGGACGGGGGGGGGGGGTTGGGGGGCTCCCCCATGTCAAACAGTTGTGTGAGTTCACTAGAGATTGCTCTTTACATATTAATGCATTTTTAAAAAATTAAGAACGAATTACCTAATGCTCAAACTAAGAAGAGCGCTGGGTTTTTTTTGTGTCCGAAAGAAAAACGCATTTAAAGATTATAGAAGCCGGTGGTGTCGTCTCAAACGAATAGCAACTACTAAACGTGGAGCTTTTTTTGATCGTGAAGAACGGTCGGTGCTCGATACTGTGACCGGATTAGCCCAGCATTCTGTAAGATCTATTGAATGACAGGATAACGGCCTTCAACTCGGCCCGAATCATCATCTTTGCTTCATATCTGATGAATGTACAACTTTTAAAAGTTAAACTCCTGTCCGTCCGACATCCATCTTAAGACATACCTTCACACTGTATAGCCAAACCACGTTCTGTGATGTGACGTTGGGCATTGTAGCGATGATGACTAGATTTATATGTATATACAGGTCAACAATGCCAGTGTCGCTATAGGTACACCTGAGCAGCTACATCAAAGCTCTTTTTCACGTTGCTCACTCATTAAAATACTCATCCTCGCTAACTGGTTTGTAGCTATTAATACCAGTTAACGAAAACACCCTCCGTCTCCTTCTTCCTTTTCTTGCTGATACTACAGTCTGTAGAAGATTACCATCAAAATCAAGGAAACAATGGCCGAATGGACATCCGCCAGTGATGCTTGTATTTAGCACCCTGGCCGTATGATACAGTCGTGGTTGCTGCGTCAAGTTGACAAAATTGACGAGTAAATCCTTGAGTAAAACATGAGCCATTCTTTGTGACCCCGTAACAATGAAAAGGGACGCATGATTTCGATTCCACAAGATATCACTAAAAATAAAGTTCTCACTAAATGAGATTTTAACTTTGAAAGTCTGGTAGTTGTAACACTTTCGAAATAGAACAAGGACAGAGGAATCGGAGGACCAAATTAGAAAATCGTTGTCTGAGAGCCATCGCAGGTGCGCTCTTCCTGCCAGATCTTTCAAAGTGACCGGCTGACCAAACTTGACAAACCTTACGGAATATCGAGTGCGAAAAGTTGCCTTAAGGCTATAGATGTATGTTTCAAATATTTCCTGAGACGAAGGTTTATATGAAATACGACAGTAAATGACACACATGTCGTCATTTATACTGACAGTATACGAGGTGTCTCTGCGGTACTTACATCGGCCTTTCGGCAGCGGAAAGCCACCAGAGCAAGGTTGTCCCATCATGCAGTAGAAAAGGACGCGTTTGTGTTTCTTCACAGAATGTATCCACAATAACATTTTACCACCAACATAATGCACTCCAGCATGTAAATTAAGGTTCGAAGCCCACTGATGTTCCAAGAGTATAACGACTCTGTGTGCTGTCAACATGAAAATGCAAATCACTTTCTTCTCGTAACTGTTGATAAACAATTTACTATAGCCCAAATATACTAATGAATCGGACCAACGATTCAGCATCTTTAAGGGTCGTGCCATAGAGCGAAAACTGCTGAGGTTATAATCAAGAAACACTTGCTGAAATGGTAAGGATATACATTCATTCAAAGGGCAAATAAAGTAAGAATAACGCTCACACACACGTTCTCACGTTTAAATGCAGTAACTCTCAGAGAGACTTTGAAATGATAATGTTCGTATGCATATCGAGGGATGACACTTCAATTGGCGCACTGTTTCCGAATGATTACCTTCACCGTTGAGTTCGTTTGTTGTTGACAATGGAACTCCTGCTGATGTTGTCGGATGCAGGAGACCGTGCAGTCCAGGGGAGAACGTCCTTTGTTGCACGAATCCATCGTTATATAATTGCCAATCGAAACATTGCCAAGTTGGATGACAAGCAGTACTGACATCAGTATACTATAGTATAGCTGTGATGTTTTGTCCATTCGAGAGAATGGGATTAAAACATATCACAATAGCTGCTAAAATTGCAACAATGCCTATAAATTCAAACTGTTAAGCCCAAAGACCTCTTATTCTACATTTTGTACTTATTATTGATTGAATCAGTTTTTATCTACTGTATCGATTATTGATGAACGGTAGCCACATTGTCGATTTCATCCGTTTACAAAATTGGATTCACCCGCTCATTGTGGAATTATCATGTTTTGTTGGGCTTAGGCTGCTATATCTAGGGAATAATTGCAGAAGATATTTGTTGTTATATATCAGGCTGTTTAATGCACCATTATGTAAAGATAAGAAACACAGCAAGTCATATCGGCAACAACTTTAATCAAGGATGTTAGAAATGAGATTGGCCTACATTCTATAAAGAAGTTTCGAAAAACAATTAATGAATTGATTGGTGATTCATTTTGTTGCATCTTATTGATATCCTTTTGAGACTGTTCCATTAAATAATATAGTGAACCAATCAGTTAATCGACATGTGATATCACACACGGCCTCCGGCCTCGGGCGACATTACATTCCTCGGTGCAGGAAAATCCATTCTGCCCTCGACAAATGACCATGTTTTGTCTTCATACGCACGACACACGAGATAATGTTACAAAAATCCATAACATCAATGTTTGACTCATCTTCGAAACCATAATACGAAGTCCCTGAAGAAGCCGTTACCTGGAAACACGTAAAATATTTCATTCAAGTTTGCACCATTTTCTTCTTTGGAGCCTTCCCTAAGAGGTCAAACTTCAAGAGCTGAGGTCTTTGATCCGAATTCTCCAACAATCACCACGTCCTTGGATGCTGGGTCAATCCTCATTTTCCCCGTGAAGATGTCATCGCGCCCCTTCAGCAGAACTGTATCACTAAATAAAACTAACTGCATTGACACAGACCGATCCGGGTTGACGACCTCGTTGTCGTTTCACGTGATAAACACGTGACGCGCTCTACTGTAGCTAAATGAAACTGAAATCTTCAAAGTCGCTCGATGGATTTAGTATGTTGCATGCTGAGCTGTTGCTTAATCCCCGATGTAACTGTTATTTACTGTTAATTACTGTTTTGTCGGCAATGTTAGATGTGTTCTGCTTTTCTTTCAATAAATTTTGAGGTGTGGACCATTTACTTTTGCGCCCATTTGTACCAAGGGCGTTTTATGCATCAACCACCATGACTCATTTTTATATGCTGTATACATCCGCATCTAGCTACCTGCACACGAGTTGTGATACTCAAGGTAGATCGTACAACATCGTGCGCAAAAGCTATTTTAATGCAATTTTTTGAGTCAAGAATGAATTACCTAATGCTCAAACTAAGAAAGAGCGCTAGCGTTTTGTGTCCGAAAGAAAAACGCATTTTAAAGATTATAGAAGCCGGTGGAGTCGTTTCAAACAAATAGCAACTACTAAACGTGGAGCTTTTTTGGGTCGTGAAGAACGGTCGGTGCTCGATACTGTGACCGGATTAGCCCAGCATTCCGTAAAATCTATTGAATGACAGGATAACGACCTTTCACTCGGCCCGAATCATCATCTTTGCTTCATATCTGATGAATGTAACACTTTAAAAAGTTGAACTCCTGTCCGTCCGACATCCATCTCAAGACATTACTTCACACTGTATTGCCAAACCACGTTCTGTTATGTGACTTTGGGCATTGTACCGATGATGCATAGATTTTATATGTATATACAGGTCAACAATGTCAATGTCGCCATAGGTACACCTGAGCAGCTAGATAAAAGCTATTGTTAACGTTGCTCACTCATTAAAATACTCATCCTCGCTAACTGGTTTGTAGCTATTTATACCAGTTAACGAAAACACACTCCGTCTCCTTCCTCCTTTTCTTGCTGATACTACAGTCTGTAGAAGTTTACCATCAAAATCAAGGAAACAATGGCCGAATGGACATCCGCCAGTGATGCTTGTGTTTAGCACCTTGGCCCCATGATACAGTCGTGGCTGCTGCGTCAAGTTGACAAAATTGACGGGTAGATCTTCGAGTAAAACATGAGCCATTCTTTGTGACCCCGTGACCATCAATAGGGACGCATGATTTCGATTCCACAAGATATCACTAAACATAAAGTTCTCACTAAGTGAGATTTTAACTTTGAAAGGCTGGTATTTGTAACACTTTCGAAATATAACAAGGACAGAAGAATCGTCGGACCAAATGAGAAAATCGTTATCTGAGAGCCATCGCAGATGTGCTCTTCCTGCCAGGTCTTTTAAAGTGACCGGCTGGCAAAACTTGACAAACCTTACGGAATATCTAGGGCGAAAAGTTGCCTTAAGGCTATAGATATATGTTTCAAATATTTGCTGAGGCGAAAGTACATATGAAATACGACAGTAAATGACACACATGTCGCCATTTATACTGACAGTAAACGAGGTGTCTCTGCGGGACTTACATCGGCCTTTCGGCAGCGGAAAGCCACCAGAGCAAGGTAGTCTCATCCTGCACAGGAAAAGGAAGTGAACGTTTTCCTTTACAGAATGTATCCACAATAACATTATACCACCAACATAATGCATTCCAGCATGTAAATCAAGGTTCCAAGCCCACCGATGTTCCAAGAGTATAACGACTCTGTGTGCTGTCAACATGAAAATGCAAATCATTTTCTTCTCGTAACTGTTGATAAACACTTGACTATAGCCCAAATATACTAATGAATCAGACCAACGATTCAGCATCTTTAAGGGTCGTGCCATCGAGTGAAAACTGCTGAGATTATAATCAAGAAACACTCGCTGAAATGGTAAGGAGATGCATTCATTCAAAGGGCAAATAAAGTAAGAATAACGCTCACACACACGTTCTCACGTTTAAATGCAGTAACTATCAGAGAGACTTTGAAATGTTAATGTTCGTATGCATATCGAGGGATGACACTTCAATTGGCGCACTGTTTCCGAATGATTACCTTCACCGTTGAGTTCGTTTTTTGTTGACAATGGAACTCCTGCTGATGTTGTCGGATGCAGGAGACCGTGCAGTCCAGGGGAGAACGTCCTTTGTTGCACGAATCCATCGTTATATCATTGGCAATCGAAACATTGCCAAGTTGGATGACAAGCAGTACTGACATCAGTATACTATAGTATAGCTGTGATGTTTTGTCCATTCGAGAGAATGGGATTAAAACATATCACAATAGCTGCTAAAATTGCAACAATGCCTATAAATTCAAACTGTTAAGCCCAAATACCTCTTATTCTACATTTTGTACTTATTATTGATTGAATCAGTTTTATCTACTGTATCGATTATTGATGAACGGTAGCTACATTGTCGATTTCATCCTTTTTAAAAATTTGACTCGCTCGCTAATTGTGGAATTATCATGTTTTGTTGGCCTTAGCCTGCTATATCTAGGGAATAATTGCAGAAGATATTTGTTGTTATATATCAGGCTGTTTATTGCACCATTGTGTTCAGAAATGAAAAACAGCAAGTCATATCGGCAACAACTTTAATCAAGGATGTTAGAAATGAGATTGGCCTACATTCTATAAAGAAGTTCCAAAAAACAATTAATGAATTGATTGGTGATTCATTTCGTTGCATCTTATTGATATCCTTTTGAGGCTGTTCCATTAAATATTATAGTGAACCAATCAGTTTAACGACATGTGAAATCACACACGGCCTCCGGCCTCGGGCGACATTACATTCCTCGGTGCAGGAAAATCCATTCTGCCCTCGACAAATGACCATGTTTTGTCTTCATACGCACGACACACGAGATAATGTTACAAAAATCCATAACATCAATGTTTGACTCATCTTCGAAACCATAATACGAAGTCCCTGAAGAAGCCGTTACCTGGAAACACGTAAAATATTTCATTCAAGTTTGCACCATTTTCTTCTTTGGAGCCTTCCCTAAGAGGTCAAACTTCAACAGAGCTGAGGTCTTTGATCCGAATTCTCCAACAATCACCACGTCCTAGGATGCTGGGTCAATCCTCATTTTCCCCGTGAAGATGTCATCGCGCCCCTTCAGCAGAACTGTATCACTAAATAAAACTAACTGCATTGACACAGGCCGATCCGGGTTGACGACCTCGTTGTCGTTTCACGTGATAAACACGTGACGCGCTCTACTGTAGCTAAATGAAACTGAAATCTTCAAAGTCGCTCGATTGATTTAGTATGTTGCATGCTGAGCTGTTGCTTAATCCCCGATGTAACTGTTATTTACTGTTAATTACTGTTTTGTCGGCAATGTTAGATGTGTTCTGCTTTTCTTTCAATAAATTTTGAGGTGTGGACCATTTACTTTTGCGCCCATTTGTACCAAGGGCGTTTTATGCATCAACCACCATGACTCATTTTATATGCTGTATACATTCGCATCTAGCTACCTGCACACGAGTTGTGATACTGGAGGTAGATCGTACAACATCGTGCGCAAAAGCTATTTTAATGCAATTTTTTGAGTCAAGAATGAATTACCTAATGCTCAAACTAAGAAAGAGCGCTAGCGTTTTGTGTCCGAGAGAAAAACGCATTTTAAAGATTATAGAAGCCGGTGGAGTCGTTTCAAACAAATAGCAACTACTAAACGTGGAGCTTTTTTGGGTCGTGAAGAACGGTCGGTGCTCGATACTGTGACCGGATTAGCCCAGCATTCCGTAAAATCTATTGAATGACAGGATAACGACCTTTCACTCGGCCCGAATCATCATCTTTGCTTCATATCTGATGAATGTAACACTTTAAAAAGTTAAACTCTTCTCCGTCCGACATCCATCTCAAGACGAACCTTCACACTGTATAGCCAGTCCACGTTGTGTTATGTGACGTTGGGCATTGTACCGATGATGACTAGATTTTTATGTATATACAGGTCAACAATGTCAATGTCGCCATAGGTACACCTGAGCCGCTACATCAAAGCTATTTTTCACGTTGCTCACTCATTAAAATACTCATCCTCGCTAACTGGTTTGTAGCTATTTATACCAGTTAACGAAAACACACTCCGTCTCCTTCCTCCTTTTCTTGCTGATACTACAGTCTGTAGAAGTTTACCATCAAAATCAAGGAAACAATGGCCGAATGGACATCCGCCAGTGATGCTTGTGTTTAGCACCTTGGCCCCATGATACAGTCGTGGCTGCTGCGTCAAGTTGACAAAATTGACGGGTAGATCTTCGAGTAAAACATGAGCCATTCTTTGTGACCCCGTGACCATCAATAGGGACGCATGATTTCGATTCCACAAGATATCACTAAACATAAAGTTCTCACTAAGTGAGATTTTAACTTTGAAAGGCTGGTATTTGTAACACTTTCGAAATATAACAAGGACAGAAGAATCGTCGGACCAAATGAGAAAATCGTTATCTGAGAGCCATCGCAGATGTGCTCTTCCTGCCAGGTCTTTTAAAGTGACCGGCTGACCAAACTTGACAAACCTTACGGAATATCTAGGGCGAAAAGTTGCCTTAAGGCTATAGATATATGTTTCAAATATTTGCTGAGGCGAAAGTACATATGAAATACGACAGTAAATGACACACATGTCGCCATTTATACTGACAGTAAACGAGGTGTCTCTGCGGGACTTACATCGGCCTTTCGGCAGCGGAAAGCCACCAGAGCAAGGTAGTCTCATCCTGCACAGGAAAAGGAAGTGAACGTTTTTCTTAATGCATTCCAGCATGTAAATCAAGGTTCCAAGCCCACCGATGTTCCAAGAGTATAACGACTCTGTGTGCTGTCAACATGAAAATGCAAATCATTTTCTTCTCGTAACTGTTGATAAACACTTGACTATAGCCCAAATATACTAATGAATCAGACCAACGATTCAGCATCTTTAAGGTTCGTGCCATCGAGTAAAAACTGCTGAGATTATAATCAAGAAACACTCGCTGAAATGGTAAGAAGATACATTCATTCAAAGGGCAAATAAAGTAAGAATAACGCTCACACACACGTTCTCACGTTTAAATGCAGTAACTATCAGAGAGACTTTGAAATGATAATGTTCGTATGCATATCAAGGGATGACACCTCAATTGGCGCACTGTTTCCGAATGATTACCATCACCGTTGAGTTCGTTTTTTGTTGACAATGGAACTCCTGCTGATGTTGTCGGATGCAGGAGACCGTGCAGTCCAGGGGAGAACGCCCTTTGGTACACGAATCCATCGTTATATCACTGCCAATCGAAATATTGCCAAGTTGGATGACAAGCAGTACTGACATCAGTATACTATAGTATAGCTGTGATGTTTTGTCCATTCGAGAGAAAGGGATTAAAACATATCACAATAGCTACTAAAATGGCAACAATGCCTATAAATCTAAACTGTTAAGGCCAAATACCTCTTATTTTACATTTTGTACTTAATATTGATTGAATCAGTTTTATCTACTGTATCGATTATTGATGAACGGTAGCTACATTGTCGATTTCATCCTTTTTAAAAATTTGCTCGCTCGCTCATTGTGGAATTATCATGTTTTGTTGGCCTTAGCCTGCTATATCTAGGGAATAATTGCAGAAGATATTTGTTGTTATATATCAGGCCGTTTATTGCACCATTATGTTCAGAAAAGAAACTCAGCAAGTCATATCGGCAACAACTTTAATCAAGGATGTTAGAAATGAGATTGGCCTACATTCTATAAAGAAGTTCCCAAAAACAATTAATGAATTACATTTGTATTTGGTGATTCACTTCGTTTGCTTCTTATTGATATCCTTTTGAGGCTGTTCCATTAAATATGATAGTGAACCAATCAGTTTATCGACATGTGAAATCACACACGGCCTCCGGCCTCGGGCGACATTACATTCCACGGTGCAGGAAAATCCATTCTGCCCTCGACAAATGACCATGTTTTGTCTTCATACGCACGACACACGAGATAATGTTACAAAAATCCATAACATCAATGTTTGACTCATCTTCGAAACCATAATACAAACTCCCTGGAGAAGACGTCACCTGGAAACACGTAAAATATTTCATTCAAGCTTGCAGCTTTTTCTTCTTTGGTGCCTTCCCCAATAGGTCAAACTTTAACAGAGCTGTGGCCTTCGATCTGAATTCCCCGACAATCACCACGTCCTTGGATGCTGCGTCAATCCTCATTTTCCCCGTGAAGGTGTCACCGCGCCCCTTCTGCAGAACTGTATCGCCTGCCCTGACCGCATCCGCGCCGGGCACTGTCAGCTTAAATATGTAATCCTGGTCCCTGGTCAGGGCGTGAAGCAGTGGGCTATGAAGCAATGCACCATTACATTCTACGAATGAGCCAAATGCCGTCGGGAAGCCTCCGCCTTCTGGTTGGCTCTGCTTGACATCAATCAAGAACGAACACGGCTGGACTGTCTGACCATGGACCTTCGTGCCGATGTGGAGAAGGTACCATCCTGGCTCTGGCGGCGTCACTTTCAGAGTGACCTTGCCGCTGGTCTTCTGCTTCAGGATGTACCGCATCAATTCCGTCGATGGAGCAGCAGTGTTTGCCGAAACCAACCAACCCCACACACTGTCAGAATTTTTCGGATTGTCTAGAATAACTTCAACGGTACCACGCCTGTCCGGTGACAGTGTGGATGACTTCAAGTTCTGTGGTCTTACCCCTGATTTTTCTATCGCAGTCTCGTCTAGCCCTACGGAGAAATTGGGGGTGTTCTGGTTAGAGAAGAACGGAACACACGGAGTTGCTGGTTGTTTACACTCGATGACTATACGGAACAGTTGACTCTTTGTGCTACCACCCTCGGTCTGCCAACCGGTGAGAAGATACATTCCGCTCTCCGGTAGGGCTAGGTTGTAAATGATAGCCAGTCCTTTACTGTTAAGAACACGCGGCTGTGTCTCAGCGTAGACATGCTGGTTAAGTTTCGTGTTGTTCCGTGTCAAAGAATGAACGACATGCAATGCATTATCTGCATTGAATTTGATTGCACATCTCCCAGTTTTTGTCTTGACAAAGTATCTGTCCTTAGCTGGTCGCATGCCCAACTCCACCATTGCAATAGTCCCGCCGATTGGCGTTTCCAGACGCGGGAACAAGACTCCCTGCCAGGGAGCACGGCAGTCAATGAGATAGAATGCTAGCCAATCGTCCCACTCGTGCCTGGCACTGATGCTACTCAAGCGAAAGGTGTACAAACCAGCTTCGGCAAAGCGAAAGTGGAAGGAGAGAACCTGTCCATTTGTGGTGACATCACAGCAAGCATTCTCGTTAATTTCCTTCCCGTTTTGATTTAAGACTTTGTACATGATTCTGTCTCTGCGGAGAGGGTTGGCAATGGTGAGACAACACTTTCCATTCTTGGCCACAACTGTCGAAGATTTTCGATTCTTGGTCCTAAAGCCAAGCTTCCTGAATTCCAAAGTAGGTCCCCAGCATGTCCAGTGTTCCGGAAACAACTCCCCCTGGTAGGGAGCTTTTGAATCAATCAAACAGAAACACAGCCATTCAGTAGCCTGCCCATCCTCAAGTTCTGTGATGTAGAATTGAAACATTCCTTTCTCTGGGAGACGAAATTTGAAGTGAACAACATCCCCTTTAACATCGGCCATGATGCATTTGTGTTCCGTAGGGTAGCGGGTACCATTTTTCATAAGCACATACGTAAAGAACACATCATCTGGTCTCTGTATGACCATCTCAGTAGTGCCATCCCTTGCAACAAGTAGCGAATCATGTGGGCGGATGATTTTGAACCCGAGGGCGTAGAATTCTCGCGTTGGTCCATAAGGGAACTGCCTCTCTGGGAAATTCACTGGGTCTGTTGTAGGATTCTCACAGTTAATGACAAAATTAGCAGCAAAGCTAAACTGATCCGGTTTGTTCCTTTCGGGAATACGAGTAAGAATTGAGAAGAGGTATTCTCCCTTTCTCTTCAAGTTCAAGTGACAAGTTAACGTGTTTTGATTTATCATGTCCAAGCAAAACTCTTTCTTTAGAGATTCCCCTTGCGCGCCAAAAGTCAGTTTGGCTGTGACGTCACGACTAGAAGCATTATGAGGTATTCCAAATTTCAGCTGTAGCTTTCCTGTAGCGGTCCGAATGAAGGGATGCGGAATGGAACCAGCGTTGTAGCCACTGTCAGTGAACTTTCGCCCAACGCCAACATTATACGAGTCCTTCTCCCCTGGATACGATTGATTCGTCTGTGGTCCTTTACCAATTAGTTTGTACGTGACTAGATTTGAAGCCCTGTCGGAGTCTAAAGCCGGGTAGAGAGGACCACCGTTGATCTTCAGTAGGTACTTAATGTTTGCCTTTGGGAGGCGGACATACGTGATGTACGTGTTACCGCGCTGTTCAACCTTTGCGTATCCCTTCAACTCTGTTTCTGATCTGGCCACAAACAGCTTCGCATGCACTGCGAGCGGGCATTTGTTGTATTGGATCTTGATCTCGGCTGTGTTGTCGAGAAGCTCTTGGACACCGGTACTGTGGGTCAACAAGTCAACAGTCACGTCGTATGGGCCTCCACCCTTCTTCAGTGGTCTTTTCAGCCATTCGTCGAAATTCTGTACTGAATTGCTGACAAGCTGAAATATAAAGAGGGAATTTGAATAACATTCATGATTTGGTACTTTTGTCATTGAATTGGTCGTGGTGCTGAACCGCGAGCGTGCTTGGTGATGACCACAGCGCGGTCATGTTGATCTAAGGTGGAATATTTGGACTGGCTCGTCTGCGTAGTGAAGAAAAACCAATTCACAAGGGGGATGAATGTAGCGCGGGCATCAATCATTAGCGGTTTCTTAGTACCTGTAAGTCTGTCCTCTTCTCTTCTCGGGTGCCTGTCGGTGAATCAGCCCTTGGCCAATGACTCTCCAAGAACTGGTCGGGATTACTTAGAAACCACGTCTCTTCCCAACACTTCTTGAAAACCTTGCGTCTGTTGTCGCCCTCTGAATAAGGAAAACATTCAAAGTGATAAGGTCATTGGTGCACGGGACAGTGTCAGAATTGCTGATATTAGCGTGGCGAGTTAGCCCTGGACTGTGGATTGGCTGTATTTGATGTTCGAGAGTGTCACTTACTGGAAATGAGGGCATCATCTGACGGCATCCAGTGAGAGAGTAATAATCAGTGATATCTACCTGTTGAGCCGGCAGCCCATGTCGGATCGCAGAGGTAGTCTCTGCCTCCGAGGTTAACTATTAACCACGCGTGTCCTTTGTCTTCTTCCATATCTATCTCGTCTCCAGGCATGTACTCGCCACTCTTGGACATTCCGCCAATGTAGCGACATGTGATGTTAGCAATGCTGAAAAATCAAATAAATTGTAATGTTACTTCTGTGAAGTCGATATTATCGTAATATTAACTGGGCTGAAATCTCAGCGTCGACACCAATACATATGTTCTATTTGGCATTCGTAATCTTTCTACAGATGGTCATTCTGGCATATATACGCAGGGGTGCATACGCATGCTGAGTGACTTGACGGACAAACTTCTGTACACTATACTATTAGTATGCATGTAAGTACGTGGTGACATGAAACATTGAGGAAGGGGTCTGAGGAAGCTCGTTTGCACTGCGAGATTTTAAGACTCAATCTCAATAATTGTAAACCATCGAAACTTAACTTACCGACAGAAACTTTGGATCAAATTGACGTAGCCGGCACATACTGCATAGCCATTCCTGAGTACATCTTCCGGTTCGTTCTGCTGTGGTCGCCCTGTTGATTCAACAATAAATTAGACATAAATTCACGGGGTAAGGGTGGTTAGGATGAAGAGAAAGGGGGGGGGGGGGGGGTAACAATTGTTGAATAATGACATACGTGCCACAAAAGTATCAATGATGCCCTGACATTTTCTTTCAAAAGTGTTCGAAATGATACAATGATTGGCTCAGATGGAACATCAAGATTCTGCGGGAAAGCGAGCATTCTAAACACCAACCTGTATTAAGATACACCACATCGTAAGCGATGTTTTCAGCTGTCCATCGAAATATTGCTCTGAACTGCTCAAGTTTTGTCCTACCAACACTGATTAGATGCTTCACGAGGACGTCAGCATTTCTTGAAAGGTGGGTTGGAGTCTGAAGGAGAAGGGGGAACTCCTAAAGTTAAGGTTAAGTCAGTTCATGTGTTTCATACATGGGTGAGTCGTTGTCTTTGGCACAGTGAAAAGCACGGTGCTTATAGCTGCATGATAGTGATACAAAGAAGCAGTTGGCGTATAGTCAGAGCTAGACGTTATTATCATAGTCATCATGAGCTTTCATTTACAGCGTCTTTAAGGAAGATTCTCTCAAGAACTGTTGGATGGAATCAGAAATGGCAATAGTGTGTAAGAGAGCCCTGTCATTACTTAACTGATATGTACGATCACAACATTCAAAATCGTGACTCTCTACAAATTACATGTATATTTGCACGAAAATGATGTTATTATCTTGTATGTACTGAAAATGTATTAGTTCAAGAGAGCATTACCTTAAGAACATGGTCATCAACATGCTGCAGCTTTTCGAGGCTGGGGACCAGACTTCTCTTGCCAGTCCAAAACAGCTCTTCCTGTGTGACGTATTTGGCGTTCTTAGGGGCAGGGAGATCTGAGATGCTATGGAGCCGCTTCAGCCGCCGCCTTTCTAGGGCTTTATCGGTCAAGCAGAAGGAACCGGACTTCTTCGGGTGATAATTCGGCGGGGGTTTACTGCTCGTGCTCCCCATCTCTGTCAACTAAATGCCGATGTAGATGACTATACTTGTCTCTGAAAATCGACAATTTAGTTAGGTAGCTAGTAACAAAATCCTTTCTCGATTCAGCTATACTATAGTCCTTGCAGTGAAGAAACCAAGACTTAAAATGGGATGTACGTACATACATGTATGATATACTTATGTTCCGGCCAACGGTTCTTTGGCAAATTGATGTCTGGCATTTGTGTCTATTAGTGCTATATCAGCAATAACATTTAGCCAAGGACCTTGTGAAACGTCGTATGGAATGATGATGACATAATACGTATTTACGAACTGCCTATGCCAAGTTTACTTCATACAAACTAAGTACATGCCTTGTTGTATGGGTAAATTTGTACTCTCGGGGGGTTTCGTCTTTTTGGCGTCTTGTTAGACCACACGGAATTCTTGTTTATTCGCTGATTTATTTTGAAATGCGTTACGATTGCACCCCGGCAGTAGACCGCAGGTGATCGGTTGAGTGGAAGACAAGTCATGGACAAACTAAGCGATATATCCGTAGAAAATAAAATATTTAAAAAAATTAAGCGGATTTTGCAACACGTTTCCTTTGCTTCGAAAAGATCCTGAACAGGTGCAGTGACGAATAGTATGCATTAAAGGGGGTGCACTTCGTTTCATGTTCATGGCCCAAACAGCTTAGGAATAAAGTTAATATGTTCATGGTTTATGTATTTATGTATTCAAGATGTTACGTGTGTCAGTATTTCTCTGTATTCAGTGAATTATGTCATCTCCTGGGATCATGTATTAATGAATTCGTTAAGGGATGTTCGACCGAAGTTCAACCAGTCAGGAAATAAGCTATAAAAGCTTCGCACTTCCTCTTATTTAATTTCCTAATAACATTTGCATCATGCATGTTTGATGAAACGGGTTTTTTTTTCTTTTTACACGGATGATCCCATGACCTCGATGATGAGATCAACAAAGACGAGTTACTTTACCGTGATTGGTCGATTGTAAAATATTGACCGATTTTTAGAATTAAGACCGAACAATCTACTGGATAACCCAGATTGTTAATATTGGTCACTGTTTGCTTCTGTCTGCAATCACTTATCAGATATGACAAGTCAATAATGATCAAGTACAGATTAGTATATATTTAATCTAAACTTGATGTGATGTATATGGTGTCACAGATACAGTTGGGTGGTTCACATTCCGCAAACCAGCAATTGGTCAACTACATACACATCTGTCTCATCGATGCCCTGCGCAAAGTAATCTTCATTGAAGTATGTTTTTTGGTCGGGTCCATCTCTTGACGTTAATGGTCAGGGAATCTATTAAACAAACCCGAACGATTTAAGTTTATGATTTCATAGGGGTACGTCATCTTGAATTAAAGTTGCGGATGCCCTTAAATGTTCTTGTCCGGACGAACGTACGTACAAGCATGACGTCCTCCGGGAAGATGATTCAGAAGCAAGCTGTTGATGATAGGCATGATGATGATGACATAGGCGACTGACGGAAGTTTAATAATATGTATTCATTGATGTCAGTGATAACACCATTGTTTTGATTTCGTCTAATGATGGGGAATCACATGAATCAGAGTAGTTGACCGATTCAGTCATAATTGTATACTAGTATGTATAATCGAATGATCTCATTGGAGGTTAGAAGGTTTGTTAGTTTTTTTATAATACACTCTGGTGCCGCTTTGTTTCACTACATTTGAAATGTCAGGGTGAGAGAGTACGCGTAGGCCTGGGTACTGCATGCACAAATAATGAGACAGATAACATACATATCATGTTAGTTATATCAGACAGATGACTGCCCCAGATGAACGATCGACCACTTGAACTCAAACATTATTTCAAATTCAAATACTGTGGATGTTTCATGCTCACTGACCCTCTGACGTATTTATACGTTATGACAGGACAAGTAGCAGACTGCATAAAATTATGAGCAATGATAATTACAGTATGTCTGATGACATGGCCAGATATCGTAATATCATTGTTGGTAAATCCGTTTCCATAGATATAATGAGGTAATGACAAAAATTATGTAAAAATCGTATCTACATAACGCTTAATCAGGCATCGTGCAATTAAATGAGACTACATGTATTTATATGCCATAGACTTTACATGTTGTCAAATTAACTGGCGATTTTTTACCTATGTATTTCTTGACATCAGTCGTAATCTGGCACGCTTAATTGCATGGGGCCGCAGACCGAGGTCATTGAAAGGTGAAAAGGTTTTCCTACAGAGTTAGAACACTGCTTCATAGTGTGAGCGAGGGAAAATCGACCATCATTCTGTCGAATCGATCCATTGTATCGATAAATTAAAAAAATCCTATGGTTATCTCTCAACATTTGTTTGGAAAGTTGATGCGCGGAATAGGATGCCCAGGATGGGGTGTAAGGATGGTGTATTCCTGTTCCAGGCATAAACCGTGAGGATGGCTGTTGTTAAGCTGCTGGAAAAGAGGTTGATGAGAATGAGGTTCGACTTCAAACTCGAAAAATGATGCCAAGCCAGTCTGTCTGGTCGGCATACACTGTATGCCAACCAGACAGAATGGCCCAGCAAAACATACATGTATATAAGCATTGAGGAAGTACGACGAATAAAAAATCAAATCGCAAGTAGCGATAAACAGTCAACTGCTAGTAAGATAATAGCAGCATCGCTTACCTGGAGCAGTAGTTTGTAAGTTTGACTGACGAAGGGAAATTACCAACAGTCTATCTCGTCCTGTTAACTTGGCCTACAGGATAGTCCAATCACAAACATACTTTCGAAGAAAAAAATGAAATAATCTACAGCCAATGAAGAGACGAGTAGACTGGAGTTCCTAGGAATTCCATAACAAGGATAACAATATACAAGTATCTGAATGAGTCAGTAGCACGCTTTAAATCTGGAGTTTCCGGGTTCGAATGATGATTTATATATGACGTATAAAAAGGTACTTACGGCTCCACTTACCCCGTAGACTAGGTTTATATGAAGCTTTGCTACATTGTGGCGAGGTGTATATGTTGAAGTTTTCTATCGACAATGCAAAAGCAATCGATAATTGTTATATAATTTCGCAGAAGCCAAAAGCCCAAGAGGGAATTCCGGATTTTACGTCATAATATCGACGAATGGGATATGTTCATGTACATCGGCCGTGCTGACCTTAGCTCATTGACCCGTTTAAGCCGTTTATATAGTTATTGTAAATGTTAGTAACCTGAACTAAAATATATATTAATCATTAACTAATGATCAAGACTGTTTTAAGTCAGAGAACGAAAGTTTTGGCATTGATTAAAAAGAAATGTACGTTTGGTAAACACCCCCCCCCCCCCGAAAATAGCACGCCACAATGTTGCTGTACTCACTAACTGTATTTATCTTCCTCCTCCGAGATGGTCTCTTCTCAGTGTCCGACGAACCTCTCCAAGTTCTCTACGCCAAGGAAGGACGCATGTGCCTGAATGGAACGAAATGATGCCAGTCAGTGTGAAATTTGTCATGAGTTTTAAAGGACGACATACATACACTGTCGTCCAGACGTCGTATAACCGGTGGTCACAGTGCCCCCATGGGGAAATTCTCTGATGTCAACGAAAACGCATTGGCAATGTGCACGCAATCATGTGCACATTATAGAATATACAGATGTCAACGTGTTGCTTGCAAGACGTGCATCACATGCACTATCGGGCAATGACTATAAATGAAAAAGGAAAAAATATATTTCCTCTCGATAATTTTGATGTACAGGTACATGAATACCCAAATGATATAGAGGTTAAACCATTGTTGAGTTTATGCATTTTGCACATCGATCCATAAGGCTTTTGATAAACACCAATAATTTGATGTAAACAGAATTATACGTGTAGGCCTATGTGAATAAGACATGTTTTGGAAGGCTTATAAATGTCTATGGAAAGTATACGGTCCGTGAAGACCACAAACAATGAGATTTGTTCTATTTAGGGATGTTTTGATCGTAGAGCTCAAGACTATTTGAGGCGCCATCTTTAAATATTAGTTAGAAGGCCACCTTTCATGCAATGAGTCCATCGTTATGTTGCTTTAGGTATGAAACGCCTCTACCCAATATAAGTTGTAACAGGTGTTGATTCGAAGTCCTCAAAGATGTGTACCTTACCGTAACGTTTCTCGCACCCCGCCGGTAACTCTTTTTGTTAAAACACATAACTGACTTTAATATTGAGAGGGATTGAGATGCAACTATTTCAAATAAGAACAATAGATGACAAGACTCACCTCTATGACGATACGTGTAACTTTTATTGTGGTCTTGCAACTGCTTCCGTTGATCCCAACAAGAAATAACGCTTTCCACTCATTCTCTTCTCGCATATAGTGCAATATTTATTACGTTTTTAGTTTTATACCTAACCATGTTATGACCAAAGGGTTCTTGCACTATACTTCGATCCTTGCAAGTGATTCGTATATAACCCATATTTTAACAGATTACGCATCATACCGAACTGCTGAGCATACCTTAGAATTTCCTTGAACTTCGGCTTGCAATGTTTACCGATGGAGCTCTCATTCGAATGCAATGGTCAGGTACGGGTAAAATCAATACAGAATTCCAATGAGGGCAAGGAGTTCATGACTTAGTGACTATGTATAATGGTAAAAGGTTCAGCATAACTAAGAGTCAAAGCAACATAGCTGTAGATAATTTCCTTTGACTCCCTTCCATTGCAATGTTTATCAAAGGAAGTATTCTTTCAAAGCAATATGTAGTGAAACCCAGACATTACATTCCAATGATTATATCAACCTGGTGACCTGGTGGATTAAGGCGTCCACCTCGTGAACGGAAGGTCGAAGGTTCAAGCCCCGTTGGTACCTCTGTCCGTTGCGGCCGGTCGGTTAACCGGCGTACTCTGGAAATCTGTATCATATTCCATTAAGAAAACATAAATAGTTTTTGGCATTCCTTCTGGAGGATGGGTAACTCAGTTCAGGGTAGCTCTTTTGGGAAACTACTGCGTCACCCTTTTGAGAGCGGTTTGAAGTGTCTGCAGTATATACATGTAGAACTTTAGCTTACATTACACCACAAGAATACGGCAGACATACAAAAATATAAAGATGCATGTCAAATTTATTCCGACGATTCAAAACCAACGTCATAGAAAGATAACAGAAGTAAGCATAACTCTTTTGAAATCATATCACAATTACATGTACTGATCTAATCATATTTTCAATGAGTTACAAAACCCAACCGAGTCCTCAGTTGTCGAATCAGTTCAACGAAACAGTCCTTTGTTCTTTTCGGAAATCCCATCTGCCCGTGAAGAATAAATAGTGTTACTGTGATACATGTATAGGATCATACAGATTACTCAAAACAATGTCGAAAAATATTAACAGGTCGTGAATAGCAGCCAAACTTCATGCACACGATGATGGATTATTGAAATCGTATAACTTTGCAAGTTTCTAATTTTTTATCCAGTCGTACATGTAGTGCCTCATCAAAAACTTCTTACTTTTAGCAATCGGCATTATGAAAGATGGATTTTGATTTTAAAATTGAATAATGGCTTTCATATCGGATTTTCGTCCGTAGCAGACGAAGTTCTTATAATCGACGTCAGTCGTTTTAATGGATTCGTTTCCGGAACACCACGCGGGCTGTTTTCGCCCGTCAACCACACAGGAACACCCAATGACGCAGAAGCAACAGCCGCCAGTCCCTGGAGTGGATGTCACTGGACACTTAGTGACCATCTCCGCAGCTTTCTCTCTTTCAGCGATTTCCGCTTCGATTGGGTCGATCTTTTTGTCAATTTTCGTCTTGTCCTTGACGACTGGGATAGGCAGGACTCCCAGGAACAGGAAAGTTAGCAGAAGAATTTGTATCATCTGGTGTGCTCTCATCTTGAAATCTGAAAATGACACTCAAAACATATCTTACTGGTGTATGCGTCCAGTCGCCCAAGCGGTTTTCAATTACTATTAGAAAGTACTGAGCTATTCCTTTCTAATGTTACTTTTCGATGTTACGGTAATAGCCAATGGTGTTTGCTATGTTTGGCCAGAACGACAGCACACCATACGACGTGTACTTTTAAAGATTTGGTTGGTTCTAAAGACATATAGTTCCCGCTGGTGTGATTGGTCGGGCGTCTTTCGACGATGCTGCAGCTTCCAACCGACCGCGCTAGCAGGGGCAATAGCAAATGCCCACGGAAGCTGAAGGTACATCGAGTTTTGCCGATATTGTGACCGCAGCGGGAAACCGCTCTCAAGAGTTTGTGATGAAGTATTCAAGAGGTGTTCTCAATAGAGTCAGTTAAGTTAGGCACCTTTACTACAGATGTCATTCACGATGAAGAACTTTAATGAACAAATAATGTTAAAACAAAATGTACAGTCATATTACTGGTATAATATTATATGAGGGTGACGTTATATTCATGACATGCCCATTATTTAAAAAAAGGTAACTTACCAAAGCCTAGAATTTAGAGAGAAATGATCTTTTCGCCGTGATGTCTCATTCGAAATCACTGCAACTGTGAATTGAATCAATGGTGTACATATGTTCCTCAGTGGAAACAAACATAGGCAGGTGTCTTTGACAATGAACGCAAACATTGGCCATTATTTTCGTCGATTCCTCAACTATGCTCAGCATCAGGAGTCTCAATGGTCAGTCAATACGGAGCAGCAGTTGGTGATAGATGAGATGTCGGCAAACAGGTATGATTTTCACGCGTCATGATTTGAGTCGTGCCACGTTGATATTTGACACATGTGAGTTATTTTCAAATTCTTTATCTAACTAGTGCTAGAAATGCTTCGTGGGCCATGTGTCAGAAATCAATGGTCAACGTCGATGGTCCGTCAATGCGCAGCGGGGGTTGAAGTGATAGAGGATAGTTTGACGAATAGCTTCCATGCATCAATTCCGCTGATGTGACACGGCAGTGAGAATCTTCTTTAGGTAAATAGAATTCTTACTTGATAAAGACAGGGATTCGCATCAATAATTTGTGATGTAGACATTCTTTGAACTATTCAGAATCATTCGGTTGTTGATAATTGCATTCTAATATATCAAAGTTTGCAAATCACCTGAAATCCTGTGCTTTATCATAGCGTGGTCACACCAGCACAACAGATTTGCCATTCATGTGTAAAATTGCGCCGGAATAAGTCCAATAAGTCCAGCTTTATATACTTTAACCAGGCAAAATAGGGTATTATTTTTTCACATGAAGCCACTGTAAGAAAAGTTAGCTTAATGCAGAATAAGCATATTGTAAGGCATGGTAAGTGTCACGAAATTTGTTTGGCTTAGCTATGATTAAGGTAGTTACAGACCTTATCCCCAAAGGGATAGACCAAGCCTTAGCACAGTAGGGATCATAATTTTGGCCAAAAGACAGGTTTTGTTTCTCGCTAAGAATGGTTGCCCGCCACGGTCATTTGTCAACCTTATATTCATGTTGGATTCGTCTGCGCAAATGGTTTGGTAGGTTTGGACGACATGAGATGCCAGCGAAATAGCTGACGGCAAATCCTTTTAGGACCTGTCCCATTGGGGCCACAGGCTGATTAGATGTGTACTAAAGTTTAAAAAATGCTAAGTGAAAAAACGTGTTACTTCTCAAAAAAGGACAGTTGACACAAGGATAGTTTCAGCGCTTACGCGAAAGGATTTGTTGTTTGCAAAAGTATAGTTTTCAGGCAATCGAAAGAAGTTTGTTTATAGGTAGCGTGAGGACCAACGAGGAGGAACCCGAACATGAAGGCACGTTAATTGGAATGCTTTATTGCCCTTTTAAGTAAACTTTGGCTTAAATGGATATCTAATGGTTTGATTGCTTATGGAATGTAGCGGATATTCTAACGTGCTCTATTTGTTTAATTCAATGGATAGAAGGACAATCAATTAACGTCAGATATTGAAAAAATGTTTTAAAAGTGGACTCCCGGGAATATTCCGTGTGTGAACTATTGCTCGAAGCAGCAGTGTTGCTTAAAACCAGATTGGATAAAATGGCAGTGCGTGACGAACTCCCTGTTTATTGATAATACCTGCTGTGTATTGATCGTCACACGTCGAATGATCACTAAACCATCGACATCCTGGATGGCAGTAACCATAAACTAAAAATTCGTGGATATAACATATTGTAGTTAAATTATTAAAGTAAAACTGGGGAGTTTCACCATTGGGCCTATTATATCGTGGCGTAGACGACGTGTAAATTCGAAAGCAATCGTGTGGGAAATCGAGGGCAAGTAACTTTAAACGGTAAGTTATGACGGAATCTGTGTGGCAGACTGGCCTCCTAAGCGTTGGCAGAGGAATAGTCGAAGATAAGGAAAACTCGGATATAAAATCATGCAGCAAATGCACTTAAAAGTCACCAAAGAGTGCAGGGTCCAGCCCCTGTTGCGTGGCGAAATCGGAAAGGGTTTTTTATATTCTCTAAAAGACCTCTAGATTTGCGCTGGCTGAAAAGTTATCAAGTAAATGTATCATTCAAGATGATATATTCTAGGTGACCATAAGAACCTTACTTACGAAATTGCATCGGATTCATGCTGATTTTGCTCATTAATTTGTTCTTAAACATGCTTAGTCATGTTAAGCTGGCAAAATTACGTTTTTAATCTTTGGGGAATCCGAACCAAGCTACTAATCTTAAACTCTCAATACACTTGTATATAAAGTATATTTTAAAAAAATCATGTTGACTTGACTTGCATAGGCTCAAGCCCTGCTATGGATAGGACTGTTACAGCTGGGATTAATGGGTGTTCTATAAGCTTTTCTTCTTTAATTCGTATGAGACTAAGACACACTTGGAAAAGGGAAAATATCACTTTAAAAATTCTGCATGCCTTGTACATTTGTTTATCCTTGTCAGCAGGCTTCGTAACATCAAGGTGGCTTCACTCATAAATAATCAACCGAATAGAACTAAACTTAAATCTAGACCAAAAGTTACCTATATTTTTTATGTAACCCATTTGGCTTAAAACAATGACTAGACCTTCAATAAATTAGGTGTTCGATACTTTCCGATCTAAATTCCCTGGCTTCGTTCACTTAACGAAAATCAAAAACATCAACATATTCTCTGTGCATGTCGTGGCGATGTAAGCGGGACAGCTTCTCATAAATGTTCGTGTTCTTTCAGGTTGGGGTATCAGGACGTCTTCGTACGGTCATATAACGCAAAATCCCGTATTGCAAAACAGGAAAGCCGAGGAGTACTTGGTGGTCAGATCGGCTTTGAGACGTCAAGGACGCACAGTGGGATATCACTCAACCAAATACTTGGTTTCGGCCCAAGACACGTTGACAAGCTAAGGGAATGCATAAACGACTTCTTTGACGGAAGAACACGCTTGGACCGTGCTTCGCTGGAGCATCACAACTGAGATAAGACACTGTCGTCCATTTGCCTAATGATCTTAGAAATCTTCAAATAGGCAAGGAATCAAGAATAATTGGATTCACGCTGAGTTGACCTCCAATTAACGTGTTATAGAAAACCGCGGAGGAAATACATGACAGTTCACCCCTTAACCGACAGTTTTCACGTTTAATGTTTATTGACCTGAAGGAGTGTTGCCCCCCCCCCTTCTGAATTTGGGTACTTGTATATGAAGATGAGTCAATGCCCTATTTCTCGAAGTGCAATTTTTGACGTTAAGCATTTGTCCCGTTGCGGCTGTATTACGTTTAGGGGCTATGTAGTATTGACCATCGGAGTACTATCAAGGATAAATAGCTAAGAGTGAACAACCTTCGAGGACCACGAATATCGAATAATCCGCATAACTATAGGCTCAATCTACTTAAGTTAGAACACATATACCTCCCCAAACTACTCTCATACAAAATGTCTTCAGAAGAATATCCGGACCTTGCCGACTCAGACTCGCCTCGAGGTAAATCAAAAGTTTTAAAACCCAAGTCGATCGCCTCGAAGGAGATAGAGTCCTGGGCAAAGTCGAAGACTGACAGACGCATAGATTTTGCAAGGCAGTCTGGACAGTTGTCGGACAATGTCACAGAGCAACGGATGCTCCAGTCGAAAATCATGGAACTTTCAAAAGAACGTTACAAGTTTATGTCCCAAAATGCGTATGAGAGGAAAGTATTTTTAGACAGACAGCAGAGGAAGACGAACGTCATGAAGGACTTGCTGAAAGGCATCGATGTTGATAAATATATTCGCCGTGCTGGGGTGTTGTGTAGTGATATGGACCAAAGCCTCGCTCCACGGAAACCAAAGAAGCTTGGTGGTAGGCTGGGGCTCTTGGATAGACTAGATCCGACTCAGAAGCCTAAAGCCAGTAGTGATGATAATGGAAAGGAGGAGCAGCAACACATTCGGCCTCATACAACGATGCCCAGTATCAAAGAAAAACACGCGTCATTCCGAAACGGCGGCAAAGTTCTTCCAAAGACGGCGAATGCATCTGTAAACAGGCGGAGTAACTCTCGCGTTAACTTCAGCTCTAAGGTCGAGGCATTGCCTGATCTAACTTGGAACAGGAAAGACAGCCGTGGAACACCCATGTCTGATCGACGAGATAGTCTCCTGTCAAACGCCTCCGAGGACGAGGATGTCGGTTCGGGTTTGTCAAACCGCCGCCAGTTTAAAAGGGCAAATACCTTTACGTCGTTACGCAGTTCCAAAAGTGGGGATTACCAGCGTCATAGCTCGTCATCAAGGTCTTTGTCCTATCCAAATAACGCCAAATATAAGTCTGTCGGTCCGACAACGGATCCACGATATTACCTTCTGACGAAATCACTCTGTGATAACTATACGCCTTGCATGGAAATCCCGGCTGAAGAGGTGGATGGAGTGATAAAGAAGATAGACACTTTGCATACTCCAGCCAGGCGGGTTAGGGAGATGCAGGGTCGGCCAAAGATGAATCGGAAGCTACAGGACTTTATGAGAGAACGTGGGATGGTGTTTCAATGACGAGGATACACCTGGTTTGTTGAACAATGACACCAAATAAAGTGACTATCGTGTCAATTATAAATGACGTATGCCTGGACCAATTGATTTGAGTTTAGATCCAGAACCAGCTGTGCTTATTCATGTCTTCTTCGGCTCTGGGGCACAAAGAGTCATTGAATGCTTGTTTATTAATTGTGCCAAAAGATGTTGTAAGTAAAGTAAGTGAGCGTCGATGTTCAGTTAATTAAATTATCATTGTGAACTTGTGCAACACGTATTTTCAAATCATTACATGTACAATTTACTTTCAAATAAACCCACCTTGCGTGAGCAACACGACACATGTAGTTAATTATGCGAAATGCTTGTATTATGGGATATAGTTCGCTCGTGCCGGTACGAACCTGCATGATGATCACAACCCATCGGAACCCCTGAACTCTCGGGCTAGGTTTACCTCAAAGCCGCAAAGTAGCATCATGATTATCAATGCTTCGCACAACCAAGTACGAGCTCAACGAAAATCTGGTACGATGATCCTCTACAGTGAGTAACGAAATCAGTCAGTGACTTTTTTACATAATAGCTTTATTTACCAGTAGAGTATTCTGTTCATTGTCATCAGCACAGCGACATAAAGTTGAGACGTAATATGGCAGTGGGTCTGTCATGTCCAAAATATACTATTCTAAGACATGTTCTTGGTATTCTCAGGTGTTTAGTACCTCTACTTCATAGATAATGCATTAAAGAAAATACGTTACCGGTACTGAGTTGTTCATATCCAAGCACCATCGTGAATTCAGATATCTATTAACATTATTTATCGGTGCAAACGTTATTGCAAGTTTAGCGACCAAACTCTGTTGGTTGGCAGAATCTAAAATAGCACCATTGCTCTAAAATGCACAAGAGAATATTCTTCGTCTCCAGAATTACGATTAGCACCAAGTATGACTTAGTAGAACAGTTCTCTACTCTCAGACTGTCTCGGGCTGTTGGGTGGTTTTAGCCAGTTATGCATACACTTGAAATAGGTATACGACGTCTTGTATTAACTTAGAAGGTATTAATGAGGCTCGGTATCACAGAATTACAGCAAACCTGTGAAGCAGTGTCTGCACTGGTCATCCCGTCATACACTAATCAAAGAGTTATTACTGCGACAAACAATCGGCCTACAGAGGAGAAATCTTCGCTTAATATTCAAATAATGCTACAACGTAAGGTTTCCGCAATGCTATTACTAACCGCTTGCTCTTGAAGACAACGTTGGGTCATCGACACGTTGATGTCTAGGTGACTACTGAACAACAGGATGCCGTAACTACCGACTAATGGAGTGTAGAATCCACATATTAAAACAATGTTGGTCGAAGACTCATCCTTTGACCAACAGCACACATGTCAATCGGCGACAGAAACCACCCAGCCAATCTGCACTGAAACAGACAACCAAACAAACATGGAAATCCCCATCCATATACTACTCTACTATACATAGCATTATTACCATATACACGAGTTAGTTTACATACAAATCTACACATCGTTTCCGCCAGCTCTATACATAATCTATCTAAGAAATCGTAGCTGGTGAACATGGGTTAAGTGTCATCACCATGAAAAGGTCCACGGCCCAGGTATCTATGGATGACAGTCGATGTGTAGGATGCACCAGGGAAGAGCTCATTCACTGGTCATCCAGTAATGGTCAAGAACCAGGAAATTTGTTGCTAACTTTGCAATGCCACTGCATCTAATTTGAAGATAGGTTTTGGCTGAAATTGTTACTGCAGTCAAACCTAATACTTGTAGACAAAATTGAACCAGCTTACCGTGATATTTTCACATAATTCGCCAAAAGATCTACTGATTTCAAGGATAGCTGCACAACACAGTCAAGATACTGTGCCAGCCTGAAGCCGGTCAGTCATTGATAATGAAATGGTCACCTTCGGACATGTACGATTATTTCCCCCTGGTGTCTTGCACATAGTTCAAACCTCTCCTGACAGTTCTTACATTGATTTCATAACTATTTTCTCGACTGAAAGGATAGGTTGGCATCGAAAGCTAGACAGCAGAAAATAGTGTACAGGAACGCATGTGATTGCAACATTGCCTGGGAACTTTGTTTTCACCTAACAGTCAGAATTTTGCGGGAAAGGGGGAGGCAACATTTATCGACTGTGATCCACGGGGCCCATGGCACACAAACACACACTTTACAATGTACAGTTTACAGAGGCAAGTATTCGAGTTTCAGTCATCCAGGAGTTGGCAGCAGAGGGCGCCTTCAATTCTAATTGCCCGATTTGTCAGGTCTCATTATAAGCAAAATGATATTAAGGATATTTTGTGCACAATGTGAGAATGTTACATGTAAGCCAAGTGAAATTGTTCCCTCCTTATGGCTAGCATGCCCTTCTTTTGAAATGTTAACATAAATTCGTGCATGGGAACTCTATAGGCTGAGGACTGGAAACGAAAATGTGATCATCAGACGGTCACACGGAGCGTACATTCAAATATAGCCAAATTGACAAATGACTTCCACAATGTACGATCCGTTGGACTGTAAAGCAAGTGCTAAACGGCAAGCAACGAGCCTGACATTCTCAGCTGGGTGAACTAACTTAAAGAAGAGCTTTGGCTCAGCAGGCGAGGGATATATGAACGGCTTGTAAAAGGATGCGATAGGCAATAGAATTAAACGAATAGGAGATGTCTGTGGCGACCACACCTGCCTCATTGATAGATCCTACCAGAGACAGGTCTTGCCACACGTTACAAATCTAAACATATTTCGTTATGTATCAACCATGAATAAGCCTATATCATGATTTCATCTTCTATGACTTGGGAGGCTGTCCACTGGGAACCAGACGGTTGACAATGTTGAATTAGACGTCCTCTAGTGTCAGCTTCTGAAAGTACAATTAGGAAAAGTATATTAGGATAAGGTCCAATTATGAAAGGACCCTGTCCATGACCAGTTAGATGGCACAGGTATTTGCACAAGTAGTAAGTACATGAATTATTAAAATAAAACAAATGAATTAGTTTCAATGATATATTGATACATGTCCCGCTAGTTATGTTTTGTTTTCACCAATGCTCCAGTTTTGCTGATGTGGTGAAACGATCATTTTCTTGGGAAAACCTCGATTCAGAATATGAAAAATATGACATCGCGACGGAGTTTTGTTATCTCGCCGTGTTCAACAGCACTGAGCAAAACTCCTTCTTGTAAGCTTCAGTCTCTCAGTAGCTGCATGCAGGTAAGGCAAATGGTTTTAGATTTACTATTTTACCCGATTGATACCCAGTATTTAATTTTGGAACACAGAAGAAGACAGAAGGTGATTTTATTCTAAAACTATGAAGGTGGCGTATCGATAATAGGAACTACATGTAGCTTCACTCCTTGGGAGAAAATGTGCATGTTCTATAAGCTAAAGTGGTCTAAGGGACAGTTGACAAATATAGCCTACTCAGTAGCGTGAGAGCGAAAAGCACATGACTGGCACTATCTACAGTATCTACTGAAAACATCGACATGTTGGTCACCCTTTTAGGACAGAGGAAATTGACGCTACGGCGAACAACGTCCATCAATGATAGGCTATCACGTATTCATTTGAAAAAGTTGCAATTGATCGTGAATCACAAATAACTACATTCGGATCACTAAATTTGTTTCAAGGAACTTGAGAGAAAATGCCATCATTTTCAGTGATAGAAAACGTGATGTCTGTAGTTTTCTTGAAATCGCCTTACATCAGTCCAAAAAGGGTTGACTAAATGAAGAGATTCGCATGATTGGACGACTGAAAGCGAAGGAGAAAGGCATGTATAGCAAGCCCCAGATACACTAAGCAGACAGGGTAATATGAAATCGTAAGCAAACCCAAACACCAACGACATCCAAAAACGAAATCGAAATACTACATGTATAATACGGTAGGAGGTAGAGCGAAATCCACGATCAGGAGTTCAGGAAGCTGAAAAGCACACGAGCATGACGGGCACTATCTACACAGCCTTCATATCGTTCCTCATGTCAATGTCACTTACTTGGATGACTTAAAGAAACCTTTTGAAAACCAGCTTCGTTTTTCTCTACGTCTTTCTGTGCCCTCCGTCCCCTCTTTAGGTTTCTGTGACGTAGCTTCCTCACCCTCTGTATCCAATAAGTTCAAGGTTAGAGTATCACGTACGAGGAGATTCAGTGGACTTAAATGCTTCTCTGTTGAAGCCTTCCGCGTCTTTGGCGTACGGAGGAATATAGAACTCTGTGTTGGTGCTTTAGGAGCAGTCGAGGCGACCTTGATGGGAAACGATTGCGCTTCTGAGGGAGTTTGGACTTCCTTGGAACTGGAGGGCTGCACAGTTAAGCTATCTTCGGACAATATCTGCTCAGGTTTCACATCTTTGCTTAATTTTGGGCTTGAATTACTTTGTTCAATTTTACTTCGTTCTCTTGAAGTGCTTCTGATATTGTCGTCAGCTTCACCTTCTCGTGTCAACGAACACTTTCGCGACGAGTTGTGGGAATCACCGCTGTGCGAACGCACAGTTTTGAATTCTTCAAGTCTTTTTTGGACGGTCCCTTCCTTAGGTACAGAACGGGACATTTTCCAGTTATCTAACCAGGTTCCTTGGTTTTCACCACCTACACCCCCGGGTGAAAACTCTTGTAACCGTTTCTGAACCGTTCCTGGTTTTGGGATTTCTTCTTGAGACCTTTTTCTAGTGGCTGCCGGGGACTCCGGCGAGGGAAACGTTCTGTCAGGAGAAGAAGTGTGCGGACTTTCAGACAGGAAAACCTCTGAAAGTCGCTTCACCTTTCCTCTACTCAGACTATACTGTTCCCCATTTGTCATGTCGATCATTGGAGGTTTAGATTCGGTGCCAGCTGCTTCCATACTGGAATCAGCCTCATCAAAAGAGGAAAGTTTCTCAATTATTTTTCGCACCTGGCCATGTGAAGGGGATTCTTTCCCATCCTGAGACGACTCCAACCGGAATGATCTCGCAACCTTTTCGACCTCTTCTGATACATCTTCTCGTTCTTTATACATCTTCTCGCGCTGATCATGACCGATGTAGTCTTGTCCAGGGCGATCATGTAAGACATCAGAAGCTGATCGTAGCTTTCGCAGTGGGCCCACCTGTCGAGTATTTGGACCCGATATCGGTGAGGTGGCAGGATATTGGAAAGTCATTCTCTGTATTTGCCGCTGCTGTGGACTTCTATCACTATCCCCCTCAACTGTATTGCACCTGCCGTAGGGCTTTGGTGAAAAGTAGGTTGCGGAACGTATTTTGAAAGACCGATCGCTGGAAATATCACTCCCGCTAGAAATGCTGCTGCACCTGGTCCTAGTCTCGGAATCATCATCACCCTCTACTGGGTAGAGAGGGGATGTTGCACTTCTTTCATATTTGTGCGGCACACCTTTAGGAGTACTAGTTTTCTGGAAAGAGTCTTTTGCGTCACCACTTCTCTTTGGGACTTGGTCACTCAGCGGCCTGGCTCTTGAACCAGCACCTAAATCCACCACAGTCTGATTAGAAAGTTTAGAGTATTCTGGAGGCAAAGGCACTGCTTGCACGGACACTGACGTCAGATATTTCAACCTGGCATCAGAACTGGCTGCCTTTCGTGAGGAGCTAAGATCAGGACTTGGGACATTTTTCGAGGTGACTAGATTTGGATATCCGTTCCCTGAACTAATAAGACTAGAATCAAATGATGCTCGTTCATGTTGCCGAGCTAATTTACGACGAGGGCTACTTGTGCACTTGACGCTGATTTGAATTTCCTTATTTTCTCCTCCTTTCACGGGAATTCTGATACCCCGTCTCCCTGTTGGGGGCCGAGGTGACTCTGGTCTGGAGACAGAGGGAGATCTTGAACTCATTGGAGATCCTACAGGTGTTAGGTGGACATCGTCCCTCTTAACTGAGGTAGCAGGCTCAGAACAGATACCTGGAAATGTAAATGAATGGTTAGTATTGACGCTGATACGACTTTTCTTCAACAAACATGCAATGAATGCTCTATTGGCAATGTTTGAACGTTTGGACAGAAATTGCGAGTGTAGTTGGTTCGGGGGAAACTTACCACAGTTTCGGAGGATATCTGGTATGTCCGGTTCCATAACAGCTGCGGGATCAAAATGGCCATGCTGGATGTTCCTGAGTCTCTCGCGGATGTGGGCAGCATTTGAACACCTGGGACTTTGTTGTAGTGTGGGGCTGGAATGTTGGTCTTGGCAGCCCTGTAAGGACAAAATAAATAGTTCTTAGCAGTCGTCTAGATATTCGACAGAAATTGATTGAACTACTAAGATTTCTCTCTTGGACACCTAATAAGTGGTTAATAGAAGTTCGATTTCTATATTTTGCTCAATGTTTACCTCTCGCATGCAGAAGTCCCTGCCACCGAAGGTGCAGTGGCGCCGAGTACCATGACGGTGCCTCTTCCTGTAAAGCTGCAGCTCAATGTCCCTCCTTTGGATGTCAGCGTTGAGGAGGAGATTGGTCACCTCTTGCATGGCCAGGTGCTTCTTCACGTCTTCTATCAGCTGGTTGCGCTCGATGATGCCCTGACGTAAGTCTTGGATCTGGAGGAAAAGAACGGCGCTAGATATCCAAGTTTTTAAAAATCACACATACAGTGGATGTGCATGTACCAAGATCTACACTGACAGCCTGAAACACCAAAGTGATCGAGGTATGGTAACATGTCAAGTTGACAGGAAGCTATATTCGGAATATATATTACTGGCCACAGTATAAATATGTACCTATTACTTGCTTTTGCAAACTTTCTTTATTTCATTTTAGGCGAATATAGCTAACTTACCTGGGCAAAAAGTTTGGTAAGGTACTCAATAAGGGCAGGATTTACTCCAGAAAGGGAAGGGTCAGGACCGACGTCTGAAAATAAAGGAGCACGTATCTGTTATAATTTAGTTTACGCCAGACTATATACAGCCATTACGTTTTTTATTCAGTTATTGCACTCGTTTCATGTATCCTTTCAACTTAGTAGTAACCTTAGTCGCGTCCTTGGTGATAGTCCAACTATCGATTATCAAGTGTATTAAGGTATTAATAAGTTTTTCGTAGACTATTCTTAGCCCTCTTGTTTATGTTACCCTTGCCCGGAACACACCTTTAAATTTCCCAGTCTGTCCTGTTTGGGATGTCGGAATGTCTCGATGTTGATACACTTCTTCCAGTTGGTCCACACGCTTCCTCAATTCAGTCACTGCGTCCGCAATGAACTTGCTTTGATTGGTCACCTGTCCCCAATTGCTGCTTGCCCACAGTTGGCGCTTGTAGCTCGCTGGAAGAAGAACAGAAAGTAATACCTATTAAACTATTGTAAGGGGTAAACAGAGATAAATTTTATTTACGAGATATCTACGCTTCATGAATCCGCCATGTCACTATAAAGCCGAGAATATGTTTCCGTCAACAGGCCATCACAGTTTTGAGGCTCACCAATTTCCTTTGTATAACTCTCATTCATTCTCCTCAGGGCCCTGTTCAACCCTTCAAGGTCATCCTGAAGGTTACGGTAGTCACTCTCCTTCTGTCGTAGCTGCTGACGTAAATGGACATTCGATTCTTGCATTCTGAAACATGATCGATGTCTGATTTAAGTCTAACCTACAGAACATTATAGACAGAATCGTACGGGTGATCCGCCGGATACCCGAGACGTTCTCTACAAAAATGGCGCCAACTGATCATCTACATGTAAAGTTTCCGACAAGCTCCAGATAATTTTCAGAAAGGTTCCTGACAGGTATCGAAAGCGTGTCGCGAACGCACCGGGAAGCAGATGGATCTCCCGCATGAAGATATCTTTGCCTGGAGGCGGAGCCTTCGACTTGTCATATATACAGAGATAGCAAAGCAGCTTGGTCACTTTTACGTGTCTTATATCATTAAAGATATCAGGATTCACCCGGGACAATCGATGATTTTTCCAAAAACGGGTAAACTTAATCGCCATCTAAATGCAGCCTGGAGAAACATTTCTCCTCCCCGCCTTTACTTACTCTATGACCGTCGGGTAGGTAAAGACCGTACTCTCAGGACTCGTGCCCTGATCCATGGTTTTTCTTGGTGTGGTCTGCGTCTCATGGACAGTCTGGTGTGCCTTCTGGTACGTAGGATCGACCCGGACCGTCTGGGGAAGTGGTTGGATGCTGCCTATCTGCTCCGGGATGCCATGGTGGGTTCTGATTACAATGGGCAACGGAACATGCCCCTCTTTGAACTGAGGTGGCAGGATGATGTTGCCTTCAGACTGGCGAGAGATATGCGGTGGAATGTTAACAGCATCGGCTCTTGTCATGGCCTGCAGGTCCTCAGTCAAGAGATGCTGCGCATCATTCGAAGACAGAGGCTGATGCTCCTTCTTCTGTCCCTTGCGTATCTCCCATTCCTGTAACCGCTTGGCAAACTCTTCAGATATTCCCTCGACGGCATATTCACCAACGTTCACGTATTTGTACTTGCCCTCTTCGGAGAACAAGTGTAGGGGGTGGTCCCGGTGGAGGTGGTGCAAGTCCCATCCAAAGTCTTCTAACTGTTCTTTCTTTCTTTCCAACTCTACTTCACGCTTAAAAGTCCGTTGTCTCTCCCTCTCTAACCTATGCTTCTCCTTCTCTAACTTCTGCTGTTCTCGTTCGACCTTCTGTAACTCCTTTTCCCTCATGCGGTCTAACCGTAACTTCTCCTTGTCATGTTTGTCTTTCTTTTTCTCCGATTTCTGCCAGTTCCACGCGGATTTCTTATCCGGAGGGCCAGCCAATTCCATGCTGGTCGCAAGACTACTCCCGCTACTACCACCACCACCACCACCACCACCACCTGTACCACCACCTCCACTGCCACCACTGCCACCACCACCATGACGCTTCCGCTCCCACTCCTGCATCTTACGGTTGAAGCTATCTGACATACTCCTGGTTAGTTCGTCCAAAGACGATGGCGGAGCTACCGTACTCTCCCTTGGCGTGCTATCGGTTGACGTGGCTTCAGACTTCGACTTTGAGGTTAGCTCAACTGAAAGTAAAATCAAAACAAAAGATGAAATAAGATATATATAAGAACAAAGGGGGATGTCATGCACAAACGATGCCTAAGAAATATCAAGACAAAGCCTTCCTTTTATCTACATGTAGGTAAGGTACTTGTAAATCTAGATTTGGCAAAGTGTCTGTTTGTTTATGCAAATGAGACAAACAATTTCAAAACAAATTTTGAGATAAAATGCGTGAAGACAATAATTCGGACGGAATAAGCTAAATGAACGACGATGACACCAAAGCATTTTTTTCTGTTTTCTATCAATGGTGTCTCCTTATATGACCGAATTTCCTTACTCGCTGTATGCGATGACTTGAGTCCCTCCCATTCTTCGCTATGGACAAACTCCTCTGATAGGTTAGGTTCGGATGAAGATGCAACGGTACCCAGATTGTCTGGAATGCTTCCACCTACAAAATAAACGCAACAGTTGGAATTTCAATTTAAGATATACATTGTAGGCTTTATGGTATACGCCGTTATGGCTGACGTCCGTGTTGGATAACCTCACCAGTCGGATGACCCAGAGAGTATATGATTTTGTTAATTAATTCGACGTTTAACTTACTGTCTGATCTGTGAGACAATAGAGTTGTCCTCGTTGAGGTCTTCTTCTCCTCCCATTCTCGCATCTTTTTGGTGTATTCCTCACTCATACCACCTGAAATAGAGAGCACAATGACCAAACATCACACGGTCGCATTTATAAAACAGTCTGATAACTAGTACATGTGTTATAGTGTCACCCCAATGAAAGGGCCAGGTTTGGCCAACGTACTTTTCGTGGACTTCTCTCTCACTCCACTACAATACGTATCTGATCAGGATGAGTTGCCATGATTGTTTTTCTGTTAGATTTGGAGAATCAACTACAGTCCTATTTTGAACTTACCCAGTAGTGCGGTTAGGTCCACGGTGCGGCTCGCGGTCATCCCAGAGCTGAGTGCAGGTTCCAGTGCTGGCTTAGGCCGAGTTTGAGACGGCGACGGGTACTGGCCCGTAGAGTCCATACTTGCTTCCAGCGATCGGCTCAAATTCTCCCCATTACCAGTAAGATTCTCCCCAGACCTGAATATTGCATCCGTCATACTTTTACGATTCTCAACATCCTGGTGTTTCCGTCCCCTCGAGGGTCTCTTCTTCAGACTGTCCTTCCGCGTATGAATATACTCTTTAACTTTACCCCAGGCAGTTCGACTTTTGATTTTTGAATCTGGTTCCCCTCTGCGCTCATTTCTGTCTTGCAGTTCCTGTGATTGGCTTTTATACTCATGACGACGAAAGCTGCCACTTCTCCCTAAAACAGGAGTAGTCGGTCTTTTTATTTCCTCACCTTCATCGTCACTCGATTTATTCACAGATAATGTAGGACTAGACTTTCGACGCTCCAACCGCTGTCCGTGTGGTCCCACGATGTGCCCCCGTTTCGAGGCGTCTAAGTCTATCACAAGAAGCTCTAAGTTCCCGTCACTCATGTAACCAGGGCTAGTATCACCTCGTTTGTCCGCAGGACCCATCCATACCTCAGAAGTGAGATCATCGTCATGGGACGCATGTGGTGGCTCGCTGTGAGACGATGACGGACTAGGGGAAGATGGCTCAATAGATGACACCGAACGTCTTAAAGGGCGATCAGGTCCTTGATGTCCTTTGGGTCGGAGATCCAGTAGATGAAAGGTTGGGACTTTACTTCGTATCACGGAACCAAAATTCTCTGTTGTGACACCATCTTCCTTCTTACCCTTCCCAAACACCCTTTTAACAGTTTCCCATCTCGTGAATTTGAATGACTTTTTGAATTTATCGTGAGAGTTTTTAGATGGTGCAACGACTGATGCCAGAATGGCCCCATGAGAATCAACACTCTTGTTGATTATCTGCTCTGCAAAGTCCACCGACCCAACTGACTGGCTGCGGGGCTTTAAGCCTCTGTGCCGAAGTTTCGGTGTTACGGAGCCGCTTTTAGAGAACACATCATCATCGTAAAGATTGTCATAGTCCTTTCTGACGTCGGCTAGAGCACTTTCACTTTTGTTCTTCTGTAAGGTGGTGTCGCTTGAGGACCTCTCCAGCTCTCTGTTTTGCTCTTCAACTTGCCGTTGAAGCATAATATTCTGAATTTTCAAAATATCTTTGGTGTCTTCAAGGTAAGCACATTTCTTTTTAAACTTGGAATTCTCCTCCTTCAAGCTCGCCAACTGTTCAATTAGACGACACAGATTGTCTAGGTGATCTAGACCGACGCTATAGTTATATGTCTTGGCCATGGAGCTTGACATACTGTGAGGCTTGGGCTTGGGTTTTGTGATCGTTGATAAAGCCTTTGATTGTTCCCTTGGAATCGTAGCTGATTTGGACTGGGATTCTAACAGAAATTCATCAAGGATTGTATGAGATGAGGTCTCACTGACTGAGGCACTCCCTCTGAAGGGTTCTGGTGGAGATGACAAGCGTATTCGGGGAGTGACTGCGGGACTTACCGACCTCTTTCTTGTGAGGTCATCGTGGGGAGTGCTGTGAGCCTTAGGGGAGTACAGTGGCACACTTGGACTTGTTGGGGAGGCCTGAGGTTTGTGATCCCTTGATCCCGCGCTGACGCACCTTTCCGGCCATTTCCTTTCCGACGTGGCTTGGACATTTGACGGACTGGCAGGCGTCCCCAGCTCAATGGGAGATTTCCCACCTGCCAGCGGACTTGATGTCTTTGGGACCAACCTCCTCTCCTGGGCAGGACTAGGCATTCTGTGCACAGCGCCCCTACCACCATCCAAACCACCATTGCTACCTTCCACTACACCAAGGGCTAAATCTGGCGCCTCTGATACTGTCAACTGCGTTTCTTCCTTTATTGCCGTTTCGTGAATCGTTTCTGAGATGTTGCTGTCGTTACGAATCTTAGTTACAGACGACCCGTGTGATCGCCCAAGGTCGTCATCCAAGTCTTCTTCGGAGATATAGAAATGAATTTTATTGCTGTAGTCTTCTTCGAACGATAGAATGGCATCATGGTCATCGAAGCCATTCTGTGACATGTTGGGGAAGCCCTATCCAGCTGGTTGGTCTGAAAAATACAACAAGGAATAACTTTTAGCCTCATGGCTACACATGAAATTAATTCTGGAAAAGTTCAGACTATCAGGAAGTTGTCAAATAGCAAAATTGTTGAATAGGCCTTCCTTTGCTGAACAAAACCTCTTCGAAGTGCAGGCCAGACCAGGTCAGCAACTTGTTGGTCCTAAAAATACAAGAATTAAATTGAGAGCGAAACACCTTACATGACCTGCATTCAGAAAAAGAAGTCAAGCTGTTTAACATTCCTGAAATAAAAAAGACTCTGGTGTGCCAGAGAGAAAGTGATTGGGTAATCAGTAATTAGGTGATTTTCACTCAATTAATTAACACTTGATGATGATTGGTAGAAATGGTCCATAAGCTCAATATGCGAGTGTTTTTCCATGAGCTTTTATATAATTTGGTCATTCTACGATATCATTCAATGCATTATATTATTATCATTATTCGAAATAATCAAGTACAAAAATGCTTCAATGAACAAAGTTATGATTAACATTAACTTGCACTCAATTGCAACCAACTTCCTGTTCAAGAACAGACAGTCTTGATATCTTTTCGGCGAGGAACCAGGAAGAAAGCTATTTTAAACTTGAAACAATGTCTGTGCAGGGCGGAGACTGACAAATGAACTCTTCCTCCACTCTCTCCTACATTGGGTTCAGATAGGACAGAAAAACTCTGAAAGTGTGGTTAATAAATATTGATATAACCTGGATGATATGATGAATCCCAGCTCAAGGAAATTATGCAGACAACCATGGCTGGGTCGGTGTGGTTTTCACTGTGCCACTTAAATCAACTTCTGGCTTATTCACTTAATGATTGGATATTCGGTGGTGTTGCACAGTCACTGAGCATCACAGTCAATTACCCTTACGCAGGTACGCCAGCAGCAGCTGCCAGAAGTACACGAGATAGACGAAGAACGTCTCAACGAGGTAAAGCAAAAGAAAATAAGCTGAAAATTCTAATTATCCAACTTACTTTACATAACATTCTACATGTGTACTTTTGTTCTACACGTTATAAGCAATTGAGAGCTGCAACTAAGCTCTCCGAATCTGTTTCAAAGCAATTCAAATCCCAATAGCTTTCAACAAAAGCAAGACGTATCCTGAACAAAGTCGTGTTCAACGTTATTAGCAAAGTGGTTGGAAAAATTGCCAGAAACTGAAACCAACATTTCTGAGGTTTTGCAGGTAGTTTTCTTGACATGCCGCAGTGGGGTGGCCCGTGTTTTGTAGGCAAGAGAAGAAACCCAAACGCTTCACTACATCAGCGTGTATTATTAGCCACGATTGGAAAGTTCCGCTCCAATCCTTCCCACGGAATGTCTAAGATATGATGAAAACATAAAAGGGTCGTAGTGAGAATTTCGGTGACAAACAATTTGGCATCTCTACTGTCGTACTAAGTGTAGACCGGCGGGTTTGTATTTTCTGTTGGTGACAAAGTTTCAACGTTTTTCCACTCATTTAAAATACAATCCAGTCCAACTGCGATACCCTAGCCTGTTTTAACACCTTAATATTTATTGTCGATCATTAGCATGAAGACAATTTTATTGCACAGTTAAGAAATCCACAAAAAGAGGAAGGCAGTCCATCAAAAATGGCCTACACTTTTGTGTATAGAGCCTTGGATATTTCTCTAAGCTAGTTGTGCATGTTGTATGTGGGAGTCAAGGAATGCATACCTGCAAACAGGTACCAGAGACTTCTCTGCTGATCGTTCTGCAAATAACACTCCAACTAGCAACTACCAGTTTTCGAGCAGAACTTCTTTCGAGCAAGTCTATTTGTAAGTGTATGCCATGAGATTTAGCCAGCATTATTTCATTAATGGAAACCACTTCCCGAATTACCAGTGAAGGGAGGGAAGTCATTCTTAACAGCACCAGTGACACTGACACAAAAATTGACCTTGTATCTCGCTTTCCAGGCATATATTATCAAAACAGCTGGCCCACCCACCACCCTCCCTATTGTTTCTCTTTAAGGAGAGTTGCAAAGATCACCCTGTGAATTATCAAGCCATATGACACAAAAACAAAAATGGAAAAGAATTATCCGCGCAGATAGAATACACTCGGCAATCTAATTAGCAACTCGTTCATTAGTATCTTGGAGGCACCAAACAGTGGAAGTCATTACTTCACCACACGAAGGGTTATAAAAGGTCGTAGAGGATGACGAACTTAATTAGCAAACTGTACTATTGTGCGCGTTTGATGCAAATAGCAGCATTTTCGAAAAGAAACCGACCACCCCCAAAGAAAGAAATAGTTGTCATGGTAAATTACATGATTCCCAGTATTATATCGCAGAAGAGTGATAATTTTTTGTCAGCACGAAAACTTATGCGAAGTCAACTAAGTCCAGAAGGGAAAACTGACAGCGTTTTCTAAAAAGTTCCGTATTGTTATCACTCAGTTCTTGCACTCACATCTTCAATTGACACTTCAAATTGTTGAAACTGTATCGATGAAACAAGGGATACAGTACCGACATGTATAGCTACTTACATGTTCGAGCTTCAATAGGGGGATTCTGTCGATTGTTTACAAATTATTGGACATATTGCAGTAATCCAGCATAGCTTGAATTTTGAATTCAAAATAGAGCACAATAATTTTTTTATAGGATGCTGCACTCCTACGAAAGCTGATGAATCTGTGTTGTTACTGCGCATTCATGTAGTTATATGTTTGTGGCAGATGCACTTACGATAAGCACGCTCAGGCTTTCCTAAGAAACCACCAAATTGTGTAACAAGGTAACGTGCGTAAATATCCCCAGGGCTTACGTACATGTACATGTAGTTTCAAGTTTACTTCGGGGAACGTTTGAGGTTTGCATCCCATCGACACCTATCTCCACGCAGAGGCAGAAGGGGAACAGTATCCCCGCCCAAAACATACAACTAGCTACAAAAAACATAAAGAGGTTGGGCACCTACCGGGACTTTTCTCGGGCCATGTTGAACTCCATCAAAATAAAAGAAGAAGGAGGCGAAAAGGCAGGGTCCGAACTTAAGCAGATGCGAAATGGCGATGAAGCCTACATGGACGTGTTGGCAAAATATCCACAATTAGCTCGGCTGTGATGTTTCAGCGAAACGGTTGTGGATGTTATCCGTCGCAAGCACAGCTCTCCAATGCATATTGTCGTACTTATCTAACTGCTGCATAGCTGCTTCGACCTCATCATTTAATTGGGTGACCTGACCCATGGCATGGGGCCAGTACAATCAGCTGTTATTAGGCTGATTGGTACAGAAGTGACATTTCTTTCGTGAAGTAGTTTCTTTCTGGAATGTACAGCACAAGCAGAATAAAGAAAGCCTGCCTTATCGAGACAACACAATGATAGTAAACGGGATCATACTGAAGCTGTTGAAAGGTGTATACATGTTGGCACTGTACTCATGCCCCTGATTTGGTGGCACAGCATGTAGAAAGTACGTCGAACTGGCATAGAATGCACAATGGTTTCCTATAAAGCAGTGAAGCGCTCATGAAAAAAATATATACAAAATTATTTAATAATACTTACATGTACTTTGTACATGCACATGTACGCATACTTAAATTTAACGACAGAAAGAGAAAATCAGAAGCATGGACAGGACAGGAAAGCAGTCATCAAACAGACACGCAGTTCGAGCATAAAGTCCATGCAAAGCTTGTATCTACTCATAGGCCTTTACTGATCAAATCAATAGAAATTGACAAGCCTATTTATACCATTTGACTAGGCCTTTTGGATTCAACATGCTCTCATAGTGATTCAGCCTACGCGTTTCATTTTATAATTGAGAATAGCACTTGAGGCATTCATTAGATTTTCAAGAGGAAGTCATTCCTGGGCAAACAAACATACATATAGTAAACTAAGTACGTACTCTCCAAGCGCAGGTTCTGCCCGAATCTTCCTTTCCTGCGCTTGATGGCCGTGTGGTACGCTAACAGAAAGTACAACGTAACCCCATGATAAAGCCAGGTTTAGCATTTCAAGTCAAGTGAAGCACTACTTCATGCCAATACTGTCAACTAACGCACGTGGCAATACCGTCGTTGTTCGTCAGTAAATGACATAAATGCCCTGTTATATTCTGAGACAATTTCCCCTTTGACATGTTTACCATAGAACCTCAGAGACACATTTTGTGATTTTATACGGAAGTCATCAATTTCTGTTGATGAAGTTAACAATACTTAATTATACATGATTGCCTGATGGCAGTAAATATTTATCCTGCAATCGCGGTGGGCTGGCTGTGGTTTATCTAGGCACGGCTTGTATTAATTTCGATTTTTGATATAAGCAATAGTGAAGTACTTTCGAACATGTCATACCAGGAGGTTTCTTGGCATGGCGAGAAACCTTTGGAAACGACACGAGAAGTAGAAATGTAAGAGGAACACTTGACAAGGGAATCGGCCAGTGACAGGGATTCGTTTGGACAATCATGCCGCACTCATTGCTCTGTTGCTCCATGCAGACTTATTGATAGAAGCTCAAGAAAACTACACACAGGACTCTTGGACAGTCGAGGAGAAATCTGATGACTTTTCAGTCGGGAGGAAAACACAGAAAAACATGTCTGTCTATCTTTTAACGTTCCCAAAGAATTAGGGGAAACACTCAAAAACGTTACACTGGCATCAGGAGATCCAGTGATCGGCGATGGGTGAAAATATGATTCAGTATCGAACTAATGCACGCAATGCATGGCATCCAAAAATATGACCAAGTGATTCCTTACCTTACCATCTTGGCAGTTTCAACTGTTAGATGAAAATCAAAATACTCCATGAATAATTATTTTCCCAGAAGATATCGTGATCCGGAGGGACACCTCCATCACATCGCGTGAATTAAGGGATTTTTGATAAAAAATGATACGAAAGAAAAAGAAACTGAAAATGAGAAAACAATTAAATTGAAACGTATTCCGGCATGCACGTATTTGTTACAAATTGAACCAACCAAATTCCGCACTGCATAAAATTAATTACTAACCTGTCTTGAATGAAGTTCAATTTGCAAAAAGAGTATCCATTGAACCCCTAAAGGCTGCTATTACCACAGCAGATATTTAAATGAAATGCTATCGAAATTTTTCCTTCTATATAGTTCATCATTCCCATATCATACACTACAACCACTTTTAAGGATATAATAACCTACGATCTATCTATTCTCTGACCTACAATTGAACCTTAAGTTCCAGTTATCACCGGTTACATAATAGAGAAGTGTATTTGCTGAGGTCATTGTCACAAATTTGAAAAGGCTATGAAAAATTATGATATGGAGACATTGATCGAAGTGCCCATTTTGGGTCACAACACTGGGTTGCGGTACCGTTAAGACGTGTAAAAGAAAGGGTATGCTTTTGATATTAGTTTCACAAAAGTGGAATTATGGGACTTTCTATGGCTTGTTTGCTGACGTAGATGCAGCTTTGGTTTTAAGGTGAATTGTCCTAGTAAATGCTGCAAACTTGAGAAACTTACAATTCGGTTCCCAGTCGGCGTGATCGACATCTACCGAAGGATACGCGTACATTGCGCCAACAAACCATGCTTTTACTCACTGTACACTCGTATAACTTATTTTTTGAATGCACAACACTTATTTATCCATGGATGTTGTTCTGTGAGCATTTCTCGTCCGTATCACAAACGTATCACCGACGTTTTTTCGCATATTGACCCTGCTCAAGGGTTAACTCCGTGGTGTGATGATATTCATCATATAAATATAGACAACACAAACTATCTAAAATAGGTTGATTACAGAGGATAGAATAACACTGGACATAATGAATGCCCAGGCATTGTATTATTACATCCTCAAGTGCCCCATTAACTGTTAGCAGAACCACAAATTTTGTGCAATTTGCTCAAGGAACCCCTCATTATCTGGTGCTTTTCTCTACAAAATGACATAAATTCATCCAAAACTGAATATGTTCGACCATTAAGAGTATGAGGACATTCTTCTGGTCTAATCAGCCTTCGAAACCCTAGTAGGAAGGCCTATTTGATGATGTTCCAATTGCTGTGACCTAAACCATCGATGTCGAGCAGATTTCTTGTGTCTTTTTTCATAGCTATATTGACATTACTATAAACTGAGTTTATGTAAGTTCATCAACTCCCAGTGCAGCAATGTCACATCACTTCACAGTATGTAAAGCATATTGTGTGATGCCAGTTGTGGCATTACATGAACATGTAGACCGACCCAATACCAAGCCTGAACTGCTACCAGGGGCGGATCAAGGTGACGCCTAGGCCCACTGCCTCCGGTCACTCTAATTACCGCTATCAGACTGAATATTTCTTTAAAACCGACCATACATTTAATGAACAATTTAATGTTAAGAAACCTCCTATATCTTCGGTACCCTCTCTTTCTCTGACTCCTTGATATGCCCCGGAGTGTCCTACAGGGTCGTGTTTTCTTTTCAGAGAACTTCAGCATAATCCAAGCTCCTTTAGACCTCTGGATGTATATCGCTTTTTTATGTAGGTATATATCACTTCAGTAGTTAGTTTACTAGTGAGGTATAAATTAAAACATGCAGTTGAGATAAATGCAAGACCACCTCCAGACATCTGACATTGCTAACATTCTTGCGGTGGTTCTTATTTATTTGATACTTGATATGAATCTGTACCTACAGATACTCGCAAGTATATAGAAAGAAAACATATCGGTACTGGGTTGCCCGTAGTCTTTCCACAGCTATACTTCCTACGCATTATTTACTCCCATGCACTAACTGTCCAGTTTGTAAATGTAACGAAACTTATTCAAAGTCACCAGATCACAAGGCAATGACAAATTAAAGATAAGCCATTTGAAATGTGGAGAAAAGGATCCAGGAGTTTCAACACTTTCGAAAATCTACCACAAGAAGGAAACGATCAATATTTTATTAGTCTACCATTTTTCTGAAATGATTCATCCATTTTTCCATCCAGGAATTATTGCTCATGTAGATCTTTCCATTACTTGCTTAGTTCATGTTGATCATCTTGCAAGCACATTCATTCCATTAACTACCAGTAAAATCTCAATCCTGCTTGTAAACCAGTGAGTTGACTAATAACTGTCCAATATATTCGAGATCTTTCAGAATGAATCATACTTTGGAATCTCAGGAATATGATTCTGTTGGTTCAACAACGGTCCGAGAAAGATTACACAATGTTTATCATCAAGACAAACTGCTGAAATTGGCAGCTAGCAATATTCATAAAACCCGTAGACTGGAGCTATTAGAACTACATTTTGTACATCAAATATTGATATCAAATGTTAAGTATCCTTTATATTTTTTGTGAACGATATTTTCGTGCGATATACAGTAGTTGAGGAAACTGACTACCCCAAGGACAGCAACAGTGTCAGGGAAGTTTTTACGGTCCCCGAATTTTTTACTCAAATACACTGATGAAAACAGATTTAACGCGCAGCTCGTCAGAGGGAGTGATTCCCCAGTGCGATTTACCTACGCGCTCTGAAAGACCAGAAAACCTCCTCGGCAGCTACCGTGAACAACTGACGTAGCCTACACAGACACGGTGCAAGATGTGGTGATGTACAAGATAGCAACTCAGGAAAGCTGGTGCCTGTGCATCTTTCAAAGTAGTCAGTTCAACTGTAAACAAGGTGTTTTATAGATCTTATTGGAAACCTCCGTTGTAGAAACTTTTGAACAAGTGAAGTGTAATGTAATGTACATGTACATCAAACACACTTGCTAAGGAAAAAATGATTCTGAAGTGTACGGGGTAGAAAGTACGGGCTAGCGTCTGAGATAGAAGGAACTCCCATCTTTACGGACAGACAATGGTGAAATCAACAAATAATATGATAAATGACAAGTCCCTTTCTGCTGTTGTAAAAATCAGCGGGCAAATTCGCCCCCCCCCCCCTCAATGATGAAAGAATGTACAAGAAGCCTTATCTATATGATAGTCGAGTGGACAACACCAAGTAATTGGTCGACAGTTAAAAACTTCATTGAAATGACGATCTTCTGGAATGTCACCTGAAGGGAGGGAGTCCCAGTGTCACGAAAATTAAATTCCCAATTTATTGCACACTGTGTTGCTGACCTTGACCAAAGAAGCTTGATATTGATGACGCACTTACTCGAAGGACGAACATTTCTTTCACACTTGGTGTAAAGAAATTTTATTACACCTTTAACAGCAAATACGTTGACGTTCTTTGACGAGATGCGGATGTTCTACAGGGGTTCTACCTTTTCTCAGTATTCTACTTCTCCTCATGGTATCCCAGTATTGATGGATGCTAAAGCTGGCAGTTTGTTTTTACGAGGCATTGAGCTATTTACAGATTAAGTTAGCCTGCTCAGGTTTATGGCGTTACCTTAACTAAGTTTCGAACTATACTACGCGTCACGAAAACATGCTTTACTTTTGATTCTTAATAGCTGCCTGTTTACAATGCAAGGAGAATTATTGCAACTTGCTTCACAAAATCGTTCATGTCTTGTTTCCATGACCGAGGAATCTGGTTGTCTTAGTTAGAAGCAAAGGAGCTATTGATAATCAAAAGTAAGGTACGTTTTTCTTTTCACGCAGTACATGTATATAGGACTGTATAGGACTATTGCTTAAAGAACGCTGTACCTAATGGCTAAGGGAAGATCGGTTACACCCACGTTCAAGAGACCAGCTCATTATCCTAGTTAGGTTTCCATGTGAACGGAATTGCGAATATAGAACAAATACAGAATTCTTCTGAACGGAGCTTTTGAAGCAAGCCAAGCATTCGCAGACGTCACCGTTGTAATGCAGACATCAGACAGACTGCTCAGGAAATCAAAGCCCACTGCCCACGCGTAATCGCTAATGTACTTGTTCTGCCCTTTGCCAGCAGCTGCTGTCTCCTTTGCCACTAGCAGCACTACCCATACATATATTGTCCATGATCTAAACCCCAAGAAAGCGCGAAAATATTTTTGTCATTCGAAAAATAGAAAGAAGTTTTTTTTATGGCTTTGTGAATCGCAAAATTAAAAAGGCACAAAAGGGTTGTGGTTAACAGTTCTTGTCTTTTTTGTTTCCCCTTTTCATACTTCATCATTTTTTTTGCGAGTGTCGTCCGACTGTCGATCGTAACCCAATAATTCGAAACTTACACGCAACCTTAGAAATACCCATCCTGATCCTTTAACAGACTTCGTTTCAGCGGTGGAACATGTCTTCAGCAGTGACAACGAACACGATAAAGGACAATATGGATTTGACAACCTCTGACAGCTGGTTATCATTTTAAAGAACTGATTTCTTGTACTTCGATTAAAATTTTCACGATCATTACCTTTTCTGGTTGTTGTTGAGGAGCACTCAGCTGGTTTGTTTCTAATGTGCATCATCAAAATGCCCTCCAGTGTCGAGACATGATCGAATTGCAGGCCTGCTGGTTCTTCGTTTCCTTCTTTTTCTAACTTGTTATGATAAACTGAAGATAAAGAAAAGAAAAGGTATCGTTGTCAAAGAGGAGACAGAATTCGTAATTAGACTATGAAGTGGAGTGGGAAGTGGAGAGAAGGTTTATTATCAGGGCAGAAACTTGCAGCGTTATTGGGAAGAACTGTAGCAAGGGGCATTCCCGAGTAGTAAAGTTGAACTAGGTGCAGACTGAGAGAGCATTGTTGCACTAATTACAACAAAACCCACACAAGCAAAACCTTGAGAGCCATTCCTTTGCATAGAACTTTCTGGGAAGAAACTTGCTGAGTTGTTCAACCACCTGCTCGACCTCTTCCATACCAAATTGACAGTTAAGCAGTTAAGTTTATTCGATACGGTATTTCTCTTTTCCCATTAGTGAAGAGGTCTACTTCGATCGTTCAATACCAGTCTGCTCATTATTGAAAACATAATCGACTTTACCTCTTGAGACATCAAAAATGATAAGTTTAATAACCCCATGTTGAGGTCATTTAAACTAACAAGACTTTTACCAAAATATATAGAGTTTTGTACATCATCATGTGCGGGCCATTCTCTACGTGTGGACACCTTTGGTTCATGTAGTGTGCTATTTGGTTCATTCGCTTTACCAACAAGATCTGACTTATAGGTTATGATACTGTCGCTGGCTGTGTTTTAGTCATATCGACACCATCGCCGAAACCTCGCAGTGACATCAAAACAGCAAAAAATGTACTTTTAGAAAACTGCTTTAGATATTTTTCATCACCTGTCTTAGCCATCCGTAACCTTCAGAGAAGAGTTAGTTACACTTTGCATGTCAGAAGAACAAATAGTGTTGAACAGTTGTTGGCAGTTTCAAACGGAAGGGAGAGATCTGTCTTCAAGCCAATGATGTTTCGACAGCAAGAGGAATGTAAACTTCGCCCGGAAGAAAAAGGCGATTTTCCGAGGAAGGACAACTGACTTCAAAGGCGCTTGTGATAAGCGAAAGAGTATGAAATAAGCTTTTTCGCGAGAATATAGGAACATCGCGGCGAATTATTCGTATGCTAGCATAACTGCCGACATTTAATCTGTTGAACAGTTTTTTGGGGGTTAAAGGCTAGCAAAACCGCCGACAATCAATTTAAACATTTGGAGCTTACAATGTACAGTATAACCTCTCTATTAAGGACACCCTCGGGACTGACAAGTGCTGCCCTTTATAGAGAGATGTCCCGAAACGAGAGGTCAAATTGAATGGAAACACCCAATTTGGGACCAAAACTAGTGTTCTTAATAGAGAGGTGTCCGCTAAGGGAGGTTCTAATGTAATCACTCGCAAAACTGCTGACATTTAATTCAAACACTTGAAGACTAGATTCGACCTTTGCAGGGTTACCGCGCCTGGTACATAAATACAAAAACCAACTATACAAACCTTCTACATATGTTTTAAAAAAACGGCTAATAAATACGATGGTATAAATTGATACTCGTATATATTCCAAAGTACATGTTTGTTTTACATTCAACCTCCGTAAGCTGTACCCGTCCATTCATTATACAGCGGGATGTGTACGAAAACCCTATTCCGTAGGAACTCTTGTAAGTTAAAATAATCTACCTGAATGATAACTCATTCATACTTATAAACATGTCACTGTTCACAGCGAAAACGTTCTCGAAATAGTATAAAATAGCTACATGTTGAATCGTTTAAGAGGGGATTGGTATAAAATGGTACCAACGAAGTAAAAATCTTGTTGGAGCCATGGCCCATATACCTGACAGTAAGCCTTAATGATTATTATCATGCTATGAAATGAAAGAGAAATCACCCAAAGCTATCATGCCATATGTTTCTATAAACCACGAGGAGAAATAGTGGGTATTTATCATGACTACCTGTCACAACTACCACTTATCCAAAGCTGCCACTTTCCTCCTAGCCATGTTTCGAAGATAACTGACGGAACATCAATGACCCACAACGCGCAGTAATCACTCACACGAAAATTGCCAACAATAACACTACTCACGTGTTTCTCTTTATCCTTATGCCTTGCCTAGACACTGGTCCCCAATTGTCACTTCCCAGAACAAATTTATCAAAGTTCCTTTGATATAGCAAACATGTGAAACCTGAGCGAAAGCGTTGCTCTGTTCTGGTCTTATACTTGGCCTGCACTGATCTCTGAGAGCTCCGACGGGCAGCTATATTTAGGTAGCTGATTTGCGCAAGTATAGGTGATAGGACAAGCTGTTTGAGCTAAGGTTGAGGGAATAGCTATTACATCCGCTGTGGCTCCACTGCGCTAATCTTACCCTGACAGCCAAGATACCAATATACTCTCAATGAAACCAATCCAAACTGCAGATAAAGCACGATGCTGCCGTGTAAGCAATGAGAAATACGGATCCTGATGCAAAACCGGAGATAATGTTGATAACCATGCACTGATATAGACGTTGCAGAAGATACTGTATCTTTTAAATATTGCCAACAAGATACGTGTAGATCTGAAAAACAAGAACCAGGGCATTATACATAAACACAATTAAGATGCAGCTACAGTGTGCAGATATTATAGAAAATATTTACCAAGTTAACAGTATGTGGGGCTGTTTACCTCTGTTTCTTTTTGGATACCACATTTTTGCAATTAATCAAGGAGCAATTGTGGTAAAACCTTCTCTCTTAGTCTTATTTCTTTACCATCCAATCATTTTTTGTATCCGCGATTTATTAAGCCTGCTAGAATGAGTGTCGATATTGTCCCTGTGGCATGTTGGAAAGAATACAACCATCTACTCACTCCCACGGTTGCATCGTCCGCGCAGATTAAGTGTTTTGCCACTAACTAGAACCGCTCTCATCCGAAAAGGAAACTAGCAATGGATATATTTTGTAGATTACGTCTGGTCAGAATTCATCACTGCCCGAGGGCTTAAACTGCACAAAATATCATTTTCGAGCCAAATGTCATCTTGGTCGTTTTTCTGGCGTGAATAGACATTGATGACAATATCATTGTTGTCCTACATGTATAATAGGGAGACTTCCTTTCAGTATTTCCACATAAAAACGGGTCTGGAAAACACAAAATCATAACTTAAAGATGCACGCTACTTTATATATGAATGGATACATTCGAACAATGGGATGTATCATTTATATTGGAAAATTGTTCTAAACTTGCAACACAGTTTAATACAAAATAGGCCCTATAGCACTACAGTGCAGAAATAGTGCACTGATAAATAAATCTGATACAATCTGACATAGCATTGACTTCAAATTACGAGGGTCAGTCAGAGTGATATTTCGCTGGCATTAAGCCCAAAGATGATGTCGAGGAATTTGGTCCACTTATCGGACTCTCTTCGATATATATAGAATAGAAATTATTTTACCCAGCATGTGTATGTGTAAAAGTACAAAAGTGTGCACGCTAACGGCATTGACCTTTGATGACGTTTGAAGAAGATAATGCTGGCTTGGACAGAGTACACACACATCGGAGAGAGCGAAAGGTACAGCATTTCCTCATCGATCAGAATTCCTCACATTAAGTTGATGTTAGAAGCAACTGCAAAAGGAAATTAAGGATATCTACTGAAGGTTAACAATCTGGCGCCTATAAATCAGCCGGCCCCATTGCTTTTAATAGGTAAACTTCCTTCTACTCCAGTTTACTTCTAATTTCTCTTATTCGCCAAAACTAAATGAACAGAGATCAAGGTCAACGGTTTTGTTGTGCTTCACACCGTTTTTTCTATTCTGTGGTTCTAAACTGTTTACCTCGTAAGAGATGGTAGGTAAAACTTTGGCAGACCAACCACACTTGAAAGTCTTCGTATGGATATATACTCTCGGCTTTTGAATTCAATTTTTCCTCATTTTTAGTACTCATACATCTTAATCGTAGATTTTGCAAAAGGAATTGTGGGGTTATGACTTTTTCTCACAGTAGCGATGGTATAAATGGTCTTGTTAGCTAACAGGTGGTCTGGAAGTGTAATGAACCAGCTTTCCCCTAGCTTACCTAAAGTATACTATTCCTAGATCCGGATTGTACTGGCGCGCATAAGAAAGAATGTTTACAGGCGAAGAAAGCGAGATAAGCCATAGCCTAGTTTGATGGGTTACTATTATACACCAACCTACAGCAGTGAAAGAGGATGCTATTTAAAATTTGATTGCTCGTGCAGGTCAAAGAATGTGCTTTGAACGGTTCCAGTGAAATATGTCAAAAATGGAGACGTATGGCAAATGTTGAGTAAAAAATGCAAACGTACGTCTGTAAATCATTCTTTAATCCATACTTGATTATAGCACGGACGTGAAGAAGACTAAACTTAAGAGTATGAATGTTGACCTTCCCGGTGCCATGCGTTGCATGACCGCATTGTAAAACGTTTTTTCTATCTTGAACAAATGAACTAATTGGTCGAATTAGGATCAGGTGATCACCATGTTGTCACTCAATATCTTTCAAAAGCTGTAAAGGTGAGCGATTTATTTGATTTAGGGAAACACTCATCATTCCGAAATGTAGGACAGAATCACTGGCAAAAAGGACAGCAATTCACTGGCAGAAATCGGTGGGAGGCTAGGGATCTCTAACGAGAGAAGATAAAGCCACGCTTGCCATGGGCAGGATGATATGGATTACATTGCTGGCAACCTAGAAGTAAATTCAAACCTCTTTTCTTGTTTTTGTTGATAACAATTGTTTCATGACTCACGAATTTTTAAACCTGGCCATATCATCCAGAAGGTGCAGGTGGGTGTAACAAAAACAGAGACAATATACCACCCAATGAATCTTCCCTTAGGTAAGGTGCAAGTCAGAGCTGTGAAATGGCTTATCATAAACCGCGAGATGCTGAATGCGAAATCGCGAGATGCCAACCTCGGTGAGAGTACCATGCGCCACAGAATGTACTGCAAATATGGAAGCTGAAAAGGCGAACATTCATGAGACCGAGGCTGCAGTAGAGAGATATCCTTATTCTTATTCCCCTCCGATAAGGATGCTTTCTTGTCGATTCAGGTAAACTGTCACAAACCATTTCCGTTGTGGACGATTTTTCCCTGTTGAATTTTTAGATTCCATAGCTGCCGTGAAACTGAAGCTACTCTACTCTACTATCGAAGCAACCATGTATGACTCAAATTCGCATAAAATATTCCAAATGTGGAAGTGTACAAGGCCTGCCGCAAACCGCACAGATGCCTTTGTACTGTCTTCGGCCCCAATAAAGATGTTCACGGCAGCGTCGGAAATGGTGCTTGTCATTCACCAGCGAGACAGAAAATCTTGGGGCAATAAATAATGATAACTCATCACGCGATCTCGCGATTTCGCACCTCGCAGTTTATAATGAGCCCAGTGAAATTGCTCTAAAGCCTGATGCATGCGATGGGCCCTTTTCAATTATAACGAGGTCAAGATCATGGTCAAGGACAGGTGAGGATAAGAAAAGAACTCAGTCCTCCCATACCCGGAAACACTTAGAAATATTTCATAAGTCATGTAGCTTTCTATGACTTTTAAAACCACAAATTTCAATACACCTTTCAACTCAATGCTGGTCCTGCTTGGAAAGGGCAATGATAAAACTAATGTTGCACCCAACACATCTACTCAAAGGGTAAGCAATCACTTGCATATCAGTTTCGGATAAAACTTTAGAGCATTTGGTTTTGAACAGGTGGTCAGGCTGTAGGCTGTAGAAGGTAACGTCTGAAATTGCAGCTAGCTAACCAGTCCAGCGAACACATTGCAGGTTTTTCTCTAGCCGCCCATTAACATAGCTCATCCCTAGGCAGGCATAAAATGTAATCTATGCTCATTTTTATCCTCTTGGCTCCCGGATCGAGGTGACTAAAATATGTTTGATATCAGAGTTGATGAAAACGACCAGGGAGAGGCATAGTCTCATGATATATTCGTTTCTTAGTTTCTATCCATGCCATGCATCTGCAATCGACAGATAGTGTTGAAATTATCATCCGCAGAGTTGGAAATTAACCAAATGATGCTGCAAGGTAAACGTTGTACGCATTCATCATGGTTTGTTTTGATGCAACCATGCAGTGAGATGAAAGACATTAATGATCGGTTCGATCATCAGGTAAACATGCCGGAGTCTAGGCACTTAGAGGCACATTCTTTCTGTAATTGCCACTTTATCAGATTGTGGGCCTCTGCTTTGAATCTATGGGCGAAATCACGAAATCTGCAGGCTTTCTTCAGTGAACCTTGTGGGTTTCCCCTCATTGTATTGGAACGCTCAAAGATAGTTTGACACTTTTTTGCGGTGTTTCTCCTTAGTGAAAACTCACGATCTCTCCAGTTGTCTATTGTATGGAAGTGAACAATGAAATATTGGGAACAACCCCAGATTCTTAAAGATACCTCGGGGATACTGTCGATTGGAAGATGCCTCATTGCTCCTCCTATCGCACTTTTTGAGGACGGAGGTATAGACACCTCCGCGAGTGAGTGAGTTTCTTCTGATAACGGACTATACTGTAAAACTAAGGGTTAATCTTCTCGTGCTGCTGCCTACTGATTTGCCGATGAATATCAAGTTACTTTGTTGCTTTGGCTACCTGGTGTCTTTCAGTTCTTTTTACTCTATCGAATCAGACAGAAGACTGACATCTAGGAAGAAAACTCAAAACTAACTTCGATCGAGGCACTAGGGGTAAACGATGATACGGGTGCCTTTCCAATTGCATAGTTCCTAGTTTTGTTGTGAGATGGCTCTGGATGGCTATGAGAGAAAGGTGAAAAAAAAGTTGGGATAATAAAATTTTGCACTCGCAGCTCTACCAATTAACCGGAACCTGCATGGCCATGTAGCCAAGGAAGACCTACCACGCATGCTAATGACCGAGGACCCGTTGCCCGCTGAACTTTCAATTATATGTCGTTTAAAAAGCGACCAGCCACCGAGCCAGAGAAGACTTTGACATGTTCCAATAAATCATATGATTAACCAGAGACTATGCATACCGGTGTTCTTGCTCCTTTCTAATTCAGCATAACCCGCTAGAAGAAGGATTTGGATACACTAGGATAAACCACAGAACGTACATTGTAGACAGGAGCCGAATGCAAAAATATGGAAAATCGAAAGGGAAATTTGGCAAGAACAAGACACCTACCGGCCAATGCTATCAAAAAAATCCGGTGATTCCTGAAGGACAAATAATGCTCTCCATCGTAGGCTGTGAGTTTTATAGCAAATCAATTTAAGAATGATTAAGCAGTAATCAACATTCTTAAATGCCCAAAGCAAACATACATAACTGTTCACCTTTTACCCTTACCACCTCAAGAGTGAAATTAATGAGACCACACACAACTTTATACTGTGCCTTAATGTAATTCATAATATTATATATACCCAGTTTTTTCAGCATCAGGTTATGAGGAGCAGCAGACGGGTCTTTGACCCAAATGTGCCAAAGTGAAGCTGCTTTCTGTCGACCTGTGAAAAATGTTGATTGAACAGTGTGGACAAACGCAATTCTTGAGGATTCACAATAACAACCGACAGGGCCGTTTTAGCGGGAGCAGAGGGCGCTAGTGCCACTCCAAACGTATCCAAGACCCAAAACGAACTGTCCTGAACAATTCTGATGACGAAAGAGTGGCCTACCAATCGGCACGAAAGTATCATCGAACTTACCAGAAATCAAACGCCTTACCATCCCCAGTAGCCATTGACACTCTACCGACAGAACGGTTCTCACAACGAGTATGCGAGCTTAGAAGCTGCTTGAAGCAATCCAAACATATCACTGAGCATTGCAAACTATATAGAAAGATGACAGAGTAACAACCTTAGATATGAGACTGTACTGCACTGTACCTACAGCCTTAGAAGTACAGTGGTTATGACTGCCGTTTTTTTTGTGTTGGCAAGCTTATTGGTACAACGATTCACCTGTTCAAAAAGTTATGCCTTGTCGGCTCCGATGTAGGCTATACCATCTGAAGAAAAGAATGAATTCATCGAGATTTCTAGTCATGCCATTCGTCAAGACATAACTCTTAAATTTTGATCGGCGATCGCACATGACACTCAGTTAACAGGAAGCATTTATATAATTTATCAGAAAACCACGTTGCCAAGTCGACATCATGACAGATAATGTTCATATGGCCAGAGACCTCTATTAGCCAGCGTGTACATTCTGTGTACATTTTAATGAACATAGGTTGGTGAAAAGAGTACACCAAAGGTGCTTTAATTCCCACAAATTTTATATGTGTTATGAAGAGGCTTTTATCAAAATAACAGTAAAAATTCAAAACATTCCAATACCGATTGCCTGAGAAAAATTGATTTGTGTACAGGATTGCCATCAAATCGCCACTCGCGGACTGATATGGGCCTATTAGAATACAAGTTCTAAACTGGCCAGTGACACAATATTTCCATAAATTAATTATCAAAAAGGATATCATTGTTATGGCCTGGCTCTGTAGATTAAGAATCCACCAAAGATTGAAGAATAAATCCACTTTCGCCCATCACAGTCATGTATTTATCACAGCTTCATAGTTTAGTACGGACTATGTGCCACTTCCGCCTGTGGATGAATACATGTCTCTGCCCATATATAAGTTTTAATGCAGCCACTGTGCGTCTGAAAGAAGAGGGTTTCCAAAGGGTTTGAATGACTTAGAGAAGAATAGAGCAGTATGCGTAGGATCCTCATAGGGTCAGTATTTCTAGCAACCTGAACATTCTTTCAGCAGCCAGAAATGCAACAAAACGCACAAAACCTGATAAAAACAAGGAATGCCACAGAAGTATTTGCCTTTGGCACAACACTTACCTTGGGAATTGGTAGTGATATAGTGAAAGACGGAGGTTGCGAGAAAGATGTACTATTCCCTCGCTACACAAGAGTGATATGGTTCGTTCGCAAAGTTTAAGGGGAAACAACGCTCGCCGTAATAATACGTTTTTAACCCCCTTATGAGTTTCTACTGTTGATTCAAGTAAGATGTCAGCTGCGTAAATAGAACTAAATGAACCTGTACTTTCTTGATAATAAGGTATTCAAGTCTTTAGCCTGCTGCATCAGTGTACGCATGGACCAACATCTGCATGAAAAACACGTTTTTTATGACCGTGCGAAGTCGTGAAAAAATCCAGACAAATACCCCGAACTGATCATGATATCGGCAGTTCAAGAAAAAATCCAGTGAGCGAGCAACCCCAGGTATAAGCATCTCCACTTTCTTGCTATTTTCTCAACAACAACAAAGCGATACAGTGCTTATCTTTTATCTTTCAAGGTGGATTGGTCACTAAGCAAGTGGCGTGTATGTTTATCCAACAATCACCCCCAAAATAAAAGATGAATTACTACTGTTTACAAACAATAGAAGTTATTTGGATCTGGTTCCGGAACCAGATTGCATTTTTTCTTTCCATCCAGAGTACTAACGTAACCGAACGATTTTTAAATAAGGTGAGCACCTCTCACAAGTACATGTACTTGGGACACAGTTTGTAAGCAGTCACAGCTTGTGTATGCTGGTTGCAGCCATATGCATCAGAACTTTGACCAACTGTATGAAAACAACTTTTCGTTTTGAGGAAGGGAGGAGGACTATCATGCAGCTACATGTAGTATGTGGTTAGGGCCTCCACTTGCATTGATTTTCGAACTACTTCTAGGTTCGAGATACGGTTGAGATTAGAAATCACAGTCTACCTGCTGTTCCCCTGCTTCACCTGACTTCAATAACTCACACCAGTCTGCCATGACGAACACAAGTGCATAAATTCACCCGAATGTAAAATATTAGAAAAGGTTATTGCAGAAAAGATTGACTTTGAGAAAAACAAATGAAATATCGTCTACCAGGTTATCTGATACATGGTTTGAAAGATCACGCAGCCAGATTATCATCAGCTGGAACAATTCTCGTTACTTTTCTCCGGGACTTGAGTATAGTTGAACGGGTACGTGCTTGAACTTGAAACACCCTCGCCGCACTACCGATCGGACACATGAAGTCCATAAAACCATGTGAAGAAATGTATTTAATAATTAAATACATTTAATTAAATACACAAGCTACCCACTATTACAATTATTGTAATAGTGGGTAGCTTATTCTACATTACATCAATAATCTTTTCAAAGATATCTCACGTTCTTGCATGCAAGACCTATACCTGATCATCGACCTCTTAGAAAGGTTTTAATGGTATTATACATCCTGACAAAACCAGTGGTTTTAAATGTACTCCGCCTCTCGATATTTTGGGATACGAGGTAGGAGTATCAAAAGCCTGATCTCAGAATGGGTATCATAACAAAATCACTCCAACTGCTGCAGACACTGGCTTACTGAAATGTTAGATACAAAATGCATGCTTTCACTTTTTCAGTCAAAAGAGATAAATTGTGAGGCTGACAGGCTTTTTTCATAACGTTGTACAAGAACGATGTACTGTCTGGTAATATACGTGTTCCTTTCAAAAGAATCTTGCGCAGCTCGATAAAGAAAATCAAAAGAAGTTAAAAGTAGAGACCTACCTTGCTAAGTGTGTAGGAACACTTGAGCCTGATATGTTGAATCTTGTATGTACACTACCTAAAGCTTTTGCTAACTTTTCCCTACAGGCAGAATTCCTTCCACGGATTGCACTTGACGAAAGACGAAACATTCACGGATGGAAATGTTAGCGAAAGTCATTAAGTCTCCGAAGCGAGAATGACATCCGAAATTGGCTGCGATCATGGAAGGAACCTGGAAGTAGAGGGGCAGTAGATGATTGGCTCTCACGTACTTAAGAAGATATGGGGAATGTTTCTCATTCGAGATGTCTTGTAACTAAGCTGTGATTTATTGAGGCTTTAAAGGCAGCCTATTCCAACTCCTTTTCCTCCCGGGTGGACTTCTATGCTGCCACCTGTGACTCAGTTAACAAAAATCTTCAAATCTTCCTGAAATCCAATAAAATTTGATCTGAAGTAAGACTAGGATGCATAATTAGATATAGTAACACTCGAATACGGTGGATTCCTATGTCTTTGCTACCTAAATAGGATTCGGAATACAATTTGAGGTTGAGCACATTGCAGAACAGAGGCTCTGTACTGGACAGGACCAGATCTGAGTACAAAATAACGGTAGTTATATGGTAATCCCTTTTCGTCATGACACTAGTACTACATACCTCTTGCGAGGGAAAGTAAGTGACGAAGAGACAAGAGTAAGGTACTTCACAACTCTATCCAAAACGTCTGGATAACCCTTAAGTGACTTTCATACAATCCAGGAAATAAGACACAAATCTGTGCAAAAACCCTTTCTGCAACTTCCACATGCTACTCGTGCTCGTTAAACGCTTATCCGATGCCATAGCGCGCATGAGACTGGCTTTGAAAGGTTAAGCATCTTCGATATTGTTTAGATAACAGTGGGAAAAATGTTAGAGTACGTTCCATATTGTTCTTCTCTTTAATTTCCAATTGGCACAGGTTTTAGGTGGCTATCTTCATGTAGCACTGCAGGAGAATGGAAATACAAGACAATGCGATAAACTACATGAACGATTAGTAGTGCTGTGGGGAGAATCTCCGCATAAGCTTGGAGGGAAATTACCTTGATAAATGATGTAGGCTAAGGTCAGTGCTATGACCAGTGGGGGGGGGGGGGGATCCCCACTCAGGTTGGGAAAGAAATGCACTTGCAATGGCATTCATTTCAGCTTCATTCGTGATTTCAATAATTTCTTGATGTGTTGACTGTATAATGAATTACGTCAACAATATCTACAACTATCCAATTGAAAACAATTGCCTGATACAAAATAAAATGAAGATTTCCTCATGCAAATAACCGATGATAATTTTAGCTGAACCTTTATTTTTCTTTCTCCGTGATCCTATAGGAGGAATTTATTGGCCGGTTAGCAAGCAAGCCATAGTAACATAGCAGGTACACAGTGAAGCAGGTGGTTTCACTTCAATAGCTCCTCCTTATCGATGGTCAATTACGGCGGTAAACCTTTGGGTTGTAACTGTTAAAGGTTGAGATGAATTTCAAGGTTTGGCGGAATCAAGTTCCATAGACATGCACTCTTCACGCTATTTGAAGTGGCTGTGGAAGTTCAAATTCGGTTACTAGTGATAGCAGCTTTCCTTCCGGGCTTTCCTTCATGTCGTTCTTATAGGCTACGCGACGACTCCACTGTGAAGACCGATTGATCCGTGTATTGTACGCGCCGGTCACCGATCCAAAGGTTGACCGCGCTCAACGTTGCTTAAGTTCCACTCTCGGGCCAACGCGCCAACCACTGGGCCATAAATTCCCTCATGGCCGGCGGGTTAAGCCGTGCCATATACTTGGGGGTACTATACAATCCGATCTGCTATAACCAGTCTGCCTCCTTTTAAAAGATACAGTTGATTTTTTAATTTTTGCCAGCCATTTTGAAATGCAAGATGGCCGCCATGAAAGCATATTTAGTATTCTTGTGTGATAAGATTAAAACGATCCCTAGAAAAGCTTTCATCGAGTTACACGCAAAACGCATGTAGGTAGACGAAGATGTAGGTGATCTTTTGATAGGAGAAATTTGTACCAATTTCAGTCATGTCAGTGATCTTATCAAAGTACATGTGGATGCTATTCTAAGGAGAATGCAGTTTCTTCCGTCAGTGTCTTCTTTATTGTAATTTACCTATAATGGAAGGCCAGGAATACAACTGGGCTTCATTATCTGCGTGTTTGATGTGGGCAGTGATGTAAAGCATTCCGGAAAAATTTCTTAAATGACGGAGTCTAGATGAAAGGTTAAACCACTATTGAAGATTCAACAATAAGAATGAAAATTATATACATGTAAATGCTTTAGTATCAGCGGCAAACACCGCAGCCCGCATCGAGGGGGGGGGGGGCGTACGTAGGCTGAATGCGCTTTCGTACGACCTGGTTTCCATTCCCACTATGAGATACTCTTTCTCAAAAGAACTATGTTGAGTGAGATAACAGAAGCTCCAAGCCTAGATAGGCAATGTATACGGAGAAGAAGACCATGTAGTGTACATTCGGGTGCAAATCACTAACACTGGCTCAAAGAAATAGCAACTGAGATAAAAATGCAAATGGAATGTGCCGGAGAGAAACTTCAGAGATAATTTCAGTACACACTTTCCATTTTTATCAGAACGAGACAAGGTATGATATTTTTCTCTCATTTTTTAGCCATGAAGCGCATGCCCAGGGAGCGAACATCAGTCCTAATTTTCCTCGTCACCTTTCTCAATACTCGCGACTTCTTCATGATTATTAGTTTTTTCGGCCCATGTTGTTTGGGTTGTTTTGTTTCGCTTCACATTTCTAAGGAGATCAAAGTAGAACATATCACAACCGCTTGTACTAAGCCCATATATAATTATGTGAAGTTTCGTTCATCCGGGGGTGAAAATGATAAGTAATGAATTATTTTTCTAGCATGCAGTCAGATATACAGCAATTCATCCGTCTGCGGCATGGTGAATCGGCTATTTTCCTAACAGAAAAAAACACGCTTATAATCTAAGTATAGCTTGCTGATGACTTCCGTATTTCTGGGTGCAGAGCAGTGTTAGAATCAATCCAGCTGTAGCGTTTAGTTTGATTCATCATATCATATTGCCAGTAATTTTAAGTCTCTGAGCAGAGACGACGTATCTGTCGGGGATCAGTTGTTGGAAAGTTTGAAATTTCACAGCCGATGAAAAATACGTTTGGCTGTGACGTTGCACTACAGTGCACTATTAGCTGGTGCAGTGGAAAAGCGAAGCTTGAGCATGCGAAAGTGGGCTGGTGTAAGTCAAAATCAAATGTATTCGAAACATGCGACACGATGGGTTGAAAGCTGCATATGGTAGAATAAGAAACTCTGAATTTCGGGAAATCGGCATCAGGTCACCACAGAAGTGCTCCAACCTACTTGGAATTGGTCCGTCGAATATTTGGCACATGCGATACTTTGTATTTCCTTACCTCATAGCCGCATGGTAGAATGCACAGAGACAGGCACCCCGCCCGCTACCATTGAACTAAAGTATCATGTAGGGTTAGCGAATGTACACCTGAGCATCTCGAGGTGTAACGGAGTTCCCCAGAGACGATAAGAGTTGAACAAACTTGCTGTTTATCTGAAACCTTCCTAAAGATAGGCAAGTCACGGTTCAGTCATCAGAAGAGAAGAACGGCATGTTGAGAAACACCTTCCTTTATACCTGAGATCCATACTTTTTAATTATTGACAAAATGTTACGGTAAATTTACCACTCTTCTTTCCCATTTTCCTCTTTTTCCATGGTCGCATCAATCAATCATTCAAGGCATACCATTGGGAAGGAGAAGGTTTTTAGATTAAAATTGTTGTGATTTTTCTGTGTTGCGCTCATAGCACTTTAATAGCCGTAGCAGCCTCTGAAATGACCAATTTTGATACGTATTATAAAGTTGGCCAAAACCCGTGACGCATTGCTCCCATGATGGCGACGTGACCGATGACGAGTCAATGTGGTCGGTGAGATCGACACATCATCGGCATGGCGCGATGTCATATGTACATGTGCGAATGCAATATAAAGAGACTCTCGTACACCGGTTAACCAACTACATGTATGTTAGTATCAGCGGGGAATTGGAAGCAACTTGTTCTGATCTGAAGCATGAGAACAAGACGCCAGGTAACCGTGAAAGAAAAAAAGAAAAATAAGATCCAACAATATTTTATCATGCAGCATGACTCAAGTAAGAATGATTCCTGTCAGCATTAGACAACTCGTTTTCCTCGTAAAAAACTCTTTCTTCTTCACGTGGGAAATTTACCTAGTATGCGATAAGTCTAAAAGAAGCATATCCAGAAGTGCACGATAGAAATACGGCCGGCGGTTTTTGAACTCTCCGGTAAAAATTCTGAGGAAGGATTTGCGCTTTCATTAACAAACCCTTGGCGTTTCAAGAACATCTCATGCAAGTAGTTGATCGTGTCATGGTGTGCTAGTATCAGGGTAAGATTGCATCATGTCGCACTCTAGTCGATGAACATAACAAGTGATCCAAGCTATAAAATGGCTGGTCTAAATGCATTTCTTGTACTCTTCATGTCAGAGCCGGTAGGACCCAGTTGCTCGACAAGTGTTGGCAGTGACGTTGGCGTTGAGTATTAAAACGCTACTATCGCAATGAAGATTGCAGAAGGAGATACGCTTACTGTTTCGCTATTGCTCGCATTGTGAACACTAAGATCTAGTAAACAATAAAAGCGTTATACAAGTAAGACAAAATCGGCTACATCACCCGTCACAGATTCATGATACATTCCCTTCGTGCGAAGTTCTCTTTCCGGATTTATAAGGTGTATCTCGCCTTAAACGTTTTACTCTGCGATTACGCTCCTTTTGTTTTCATTCATAACATTAATTCATTGTACGATACTGTTGAAGAAAGCCCTCCGGAAACCACATGATGTCTAAAACTTCAAAACGCGTCATAAAGGGTTTGTGGAGATAGGCCTTTATACACGCCATGAGTTATATCTCGACTCCGTCAAAACAAAGGTGATAAAAGTAGAATCCATGTCACAACTTACCTGATGTCAATCCAAAGCCTTTTAGCCAGAAAGAGAATCAGAACTCCAGTAAGCGAGAGGCGAATGACTATGCGATTCCCGCAACACTAACGTATGGTAAAGATAATGTTAGTCAAGACTTATCTGTATAAATACCTAAAATTCATTAATCACTTTGCCGATATAATAACTCATTTGTTGAGAAACACTGCTCTGTTTAAATAAGCAGTCTACCGCATCCTGGTCATAAAGACTCTGGCCTCCTAAACCTTAGTTTTTAAGTCTTGGGTGGCGTACCTGATCTTTTGCACTTAATTTAATCTTTTCTTTAACTGCCACTCATACGTTACCAGTTAACTTGCTTTATGTGCAGGTGGATTGGAAGATCAACGTTGAGTGGCCTCTCAAAAACAGAGAATGTAGCAATTACGAAAACATACAGACTTACAAGTGACCGTAGCATGTGGTCCACTTCGCAAACCTTTATTCAGCCCCCCCCCCCCCCACCCATGCACAGTTGGCTGAGCAGTGGTAGTTTCAACCGTATCGGCGGCCGACGACCACAACGACTGCAAGCGTGAGGTAGTTCTCAGTTTTGCCGTGAAGGACAGGGCGCTACACTCGAATCAGATTTTTAGTTAATCCATACTAATATGTAAAGTCAAGGACTTGGTGAGCCTTTAGGTCGGAGGAGCACCCCCGAACCCCCTACGATAGCGTAACGTTTTTACCCAGTACAATGGAAGGGAACCCCCCCCCCCCCCAGACCCCCATGTTGGGACCATCCATAGTTCCTTCCGACACATTTTTGTTTTGGTAATGTAATACATTGTGATTGTCCTTATTCACGGGAATCGGGCGTTTCCAGTGATATACGACACAAATGGGTTGTCCTCATGCATTCACTTTGGAAACGCATTTTAAAATAGATGTTACGTCCTGTTGATGGGGCACGTCATCATCGCGTACATTTGGGAAAAACTCCCTAACGAGACCGGAGCAGACGGCTGAAAGTAGTTTAATTATTGGCCGCTAGGGTGCAGTATGTCGCTCACCCGAATTTTTCACTCAACTTTTGCTAAATAGAGCTAGTTCTAGTTTGTGATTCATTTTGATACTTCAGATTTGGGCAGTAGACCAATATAACTTAGTTGTCAGTGTGGTTTTAAGCTGGAAAAACGTATTTGTTTTTCTTAAAGTGCCTTTTTTGGACGGGTGTGTGCGATTGTTTTGTTTATGTCACGTGACCTCGACCATGTCGACACAAAATTGAAATAAACCACCCTTTTCTGTCATTATTTAGGACGGATATTTCTCTAATAAAAATATTAATATAATTGGCCAATTTCTTAGGCATATGTAGCGAATTCCCATGAAGATTTAAATTAATTTAAATTTAATTTACATTAATTTCAACCAATGGGATAGCAACCACCACCGGAAGATCGCGGAGAAATCGTAAACTAAACGGAGTTAATTCAGAAAAAAACCAAAAAAAATTGTTTGTAGGATATACAATAGTTACTCTCTTTATTTCTCATCATTCATTATATACTCCCGCACACACGTGTATCTTAAGAGCCCCTCCTAAAGGGGGGCTTAATAATAAATTTGAAGTGGCTATGTGCACAGCAGACTGCTGTGTATGCAGGAACAAGTTGGTTGCATGCACGGCAGAGGCGAATTAACATAACTGCGTCATCAATGACGTTTAACTGGAGAAAAAATGGCGGAAGACTGAGGACTGTGCGGTTGAAGGGTTAATGAAAATATTCAAATGCATTTATTCTTGCCATGTTTTATAATTCTTTTATGTTTGTATCTTAGGCGAGTTTCCTCTTCCAGTTTGTGTACATGTAAGCTTGCCATACTCTGTGAGTTTGTGAGTTCAAAAACGAAAACGAAAACGAAAACGAAAATATATAGAATTTTGAACATTTATATTTGAAACTTTGTTGTTCTTGTCTTGACTTTGTGTCATTCTCAGACTGGTCAGGAAGTAAAAACCCTGTGCTACTCTATTCAACATTTGGAGCTTAAAGACCTGCTAAATTGTTGTTTGCTGACTTTGTCCTTGATTCTTGAAACCTTTCTCCAGCCAGCGAAGTCAACTGTGTACTCTAGACAATGCGCGTGCCTGTGCATTGTATATACAGCATGTTGTCTATTCAAGACAAAATCAATGTTGCTAGGATTCACAGCAGGTATCATAAACTCGGAGGCGGGGCTTTATAGTTGCTTGTTTACACAGCATGCAGTGTATGCAACAATAATTGTTCTGTTGCATACACAGCAGGCTGTGGAAATATCCTCTTCCTATAAATCATCAGCACAAAGTATAGATTTAGAGAAAACGTCCCCGGGTAGTCTCTGCAAGCCTGAATGAAAACATTTTCACTTTTAAAGGAAATTTAGTGAAAGAACAACTGACACCAAAAGCGGCGCCTGGTCGGCCATCTGCGTCCTTCCAGTTATTGCATTCGACCGGTGTGACAGCGGATATAGTCCCCCTGGAGTCATAGTCCGGTAGCATTGTATTTGATCAATTAAGCAGCATGATCTATTGTACCGCTAACCATAACCAAAACATTTAGCAATGCAGGCTATTGTTACACGGACTATCAGCCCTAGGACTACTATCCCCGCCACACCGGCAATAGCGACGTCGCCTGATAGCTCTTCCCAATGCAATAGCCACACTGCTTCAGAAAATGATGTACACAGAAGGAATCGTGAATTCTTTAGCGCACAGTTGGTAAGTTCGACACGACCTAATCTCACCATATAAGGTTCTGACGCAATTTAGCCGGGTGAGGCATAGGCCTTCTGGTATAAGTGTATTTGTATTTGCACACTTAACAGTGGGCCTAATAGGGCTCAGTACACAATTAAATCTGATTTTTTTGTTTTGTGAAGGCGGCTGACATTCAAATGAGGATCTGGTGAATACGATGAAGTAGGTAAATCTGTCAGCTCATTAATGGATTTTTATCATGTTTTCTCTTGTCGAATGTTGGATTCCTTACCCGGATTCTTCCATCATGAAAAACCAAAACCCGTAATGCGTTTCTCTCCATTTTACAGGTGTTCCCAATTACGGCGATTGATCCGTAGACGCTCATTTCTGATATTTTCGTTGACTTTCCTTGTCTTGATATTCATATTGGTGTTACAACAAGCTACGCTGAATGGAGACAAAACTAAGATTAGCCTCTCCGATAGAGGGTACCGACACAATAATGGAAGGATAGAGATGACACTGGTAAGAGACGATTGCTTGTCACAGTTTAAAAGGCAGGGAGTCAGAATAAACAACGTAAATACCACTGTGACGAAATTTCCTTCATCAGGAAAAATGGTGGTTAATTTTAACAGTCCTGGTCATGCGAATGAAGAACAGGTTGCCATGGCTACGAAAGGCCGTCCGACGATCCTTATACTATCGCTGCTGCACAATTCAGAAAAGCATCTGCCCACATTTAATCATTTGTTGAACGGATTAACTTATCCGAAGAGTTTAATATCGGTTGTTTTTGGGGAGGAGAAGAGTATTGATAACACCGTGAATATAACCTATGCAATGTTGAATGAGATGGTGAGGGATTATAGACGAGTTGGCATTCATTCTCTGCAAGTTAATTCCGGATTCACAACAAATACTGCCGAGAGTCATCATGCGAATTATAAGCATTCAATGGAGATGCAATATGAGAGACGGCGTCATATAGCGCTAGCTAGGAATGTTTTGCTGTCACATGGTCTCAAGGATGAAGACTGGGTACTCTGGTTGGACAGTGACATCGAATGGGTGCCGAATGATCTTATAGAGCACATGCTGTGGGCGAAAAAAGATATCCTCGTTCCTCGGTGTGCTATTCATGGTAAAACGTGGGAGTCGCTCTATGATCTGAACACCTGGAGGGAGAGTGAGGAATCACGACGATGGCAATCCGTGCGGGCAAGATCAGACTTTCTGTTGCTCGAAGGATATGGTCAGCCCCGACCCGATAGACTTCATCTGGATAGTTTGAGAAATGAGGGCGACATTGTCGAAGTAGATGGGGTTGGTGGATGCGTTTTACTAGTGAATTCCCTTCTCCATAGGCATGGGTTGAACTTTCCAGCCTTTGTTTACAAGAACCAGATTGAGACTGAGGGTTTCGCTAGGATGGCCCAGTCGATGGGCCATAAGCTGTGGGCCTTGCCGAGGCTCACTGTGTATCACTCTTGTTCAAATGAGTCTACGTGGGTCAACTGTAATGAATAGCAAAAAAAGCAAAAGCAAACTCTTCTTGGTGTACCGATTGAATTCAATTTGTCGGAAACTATTTTCTTCCTCCATCCCTTCTACAATACAGGTCCTCAGGGTTCATGAAGGAAATAATGCAGTGTTTTCTCGAATTGTTCTTGTTGACAAATTCAAAGGCCAATGCGAAATTGTGGTTGTTTTATCAGTCTCCTAATGTACATGTAGCTGAAAAAGTTGAACAAATCAATAATAGTTGTGGATACATTTCAGGCTAGGTGTCCGGTATTTTGACCGAATACCCTACTTTATTCAATATACAGTGCACATACATTTTACAGCACTACAACTACCATCAACAATCTATTATGACTCTGATATAAATTACAAAATGATCTTCATATAAATATCCTTTGACAGCTATATGTTAATGACAAATTATAAATTGGCAAGATACATTTTTGTACTCTTAGCCATGCACCAATCGCAGTGATCAACCACCATCCTTTGCAACATCCCATCTCTTTGTGACGGTGCTGACATGTTTTCGTTTTTGTTTTGAAAATCAAACTGATACGCTTATAATGTTCATATGACACCATTCCGGAAACACAATTATAATCTCATTCGTCATTTCAAGTATGGATCCGTGAGGAAAAAACTGCCACCGGTGCTCCAGTAAGTGTCATCCAATCGACTGGTTGGTTCCGTTTGCTGAATCATAACAAGTCCTACTGCTCACCACGTCACACTGCTCACCCCGTATAAGTCATACTGCTCACCCCGTCACACAACTGGAAGAAAATGAAGTTTAGCAGAATTATGCCATCTAAGTGTTAGTGCAATTAAATGAAGACCTACATGTAAACATAGTATTAGGCAGGTTTTGCAACCCCAACGAACGACGAAACACAAACTACGAAGGACTATCAGTCGTGACATCAAGCCTCCTGCTGATTTATTTAGGCCACAAGCGTATTAGGGATCGGAGAAATTATCCAAAGAGATTGTCGATGAAGAACATTACACATACTTGGTAGTTCGTCGTTCGTAGCTTTACGTAACTGCTGCGAAACATTCCAATTGTTTGCATGAGAAAAAGGATGCTGAGGTCAATGACAGAAATTTGAATTGAAACTTTTGTAACGTAATCACACGGATATAGAGCAAACATATGCTCTACATCCGTGGTAATCACAAAATTTCATGATGAAACTGTTGGCGGCGAGTCATAGAAATTCATTAAAATTCTTCTTGAAGTTTACGAGCTTTTAAATACTTTTTCCCTGGCTGAATCGGCAGTCTTTCTTTAGGAACCTTTGAAGAGACAGCTTGAAATGGTAAAATGTTCAAACTCTTCAGAGAGCTCTTCGGAGAGCTTCCTACCTTTGTTGTAATGAAAGACGAACCCCTGCTTGTGGACGCTATCATCGGAGGCAAATGACAAACAAATCTCGTTGCTCGACGAGACGATATCATCGGGGATGGTTCCTCCACAGAACCGACCAAGGATTGGGGAGTCGAGGCGACAGCCATCTTTGATTAGTAGATAGTCAAACTCGCAATTATCGGACAACTCGATCTGAAATATATTAATTAAAAGAGATACCACGATACCAATACTGAATAAATTGCCTGTACATCATCGTCAAACACCTTTTGTTATCCACAGGTTTTCCACTCAGTTTGTTTCTCGTATTCGTGGTTTTCCTGTATCGTTATTGCTCTCGCGATGTAAATGCAGCCATGATCTGACAGGTTTTTCTGACAGTCCTTCAATGTATGACTCGTCAATGACATCTGGTTTTTACTCAAGCCTCCAGTTTTTGTCCTTTATGTTTCAAATGTTATCAAAAACTTGCATGACAGGAGTACCAGTATGCAGCACTATTGTCTTACCTCAAATACTTCAAATCGAATGAGTATTCTCCACTCCTTGTCAAGGGTAATACTCCAGTAGCACTCTTTGTTCGACTTGTAAAAACCTGGGTAGTTTGGACTTGTCAGCATACCTTCTTCCGCTGTGAGTTCACCGCCACATACAACTGGGAAAAAAACAACCGACACTCAAAGACGCGAATCATGTATGTCAAACCAATCCACAAAAGTTGCTTAATATGGAGACAAAGCTTCGAAATCTGACTAAAAGTATTGATGAAATAATGTCGCTGAGTGATTCGTTTGTCTAAATGTAGATAGGTATTTGATTATGCTGATTTACAAAATATAACTGTAAATTAGGCTACTACACTCTACAACTGTAGCATTACATTTTCTACGACTAAGCATCTTTACTACCTGCAAAGCAGTACGAAACAATATGAAAAACGCATTGTTCATGAACGGAAGCGAATTCGTAACCGTAATTTCACCGACTACGAGGGAGGGATACGCGAGCTACTGAGTATTGGCCGAGGAACCACCTTGCAAGCAGGATTTTTAAATACAACAACTGCTTTTAATTCACGGTTTCTCCAGTATGTAGGATAAATCTGTCATCTTACCGTCATATTGCATGTCAACAGCACCTATGTCCGTGAGTATTTTGAATTCAATCCACACTCTATTCCCCGTCGATGTGAATGGTGGCGGGATCTTGAAACCACAGTAACGACCTACATGAAGAGAGACACGCGTTCAGATATATGAATGATTCTTTTCATAGACTAATGACCATCCTGTCACAAGACGACAGTGAAGAAGACGGTCCAAGAAACGACAGGATGATGTTCACAGGATGAGTTGGGCTAACCCTAATAAGCTGAGTAACTAAGTGAGAAGGATAACTTACCAATCAGAGGAGACTTTTTCCAGTACCCATCTCTGACTTCGACGTAGCCTTTGGCACAGACAGAAGATTTAGCGCTGCTGGATTTAGGTATAAACATAGACGTGATGTTGAAGGTCACTTTCTCACCGGGCGAAACGTGGATTCGCCACTGGCACACCATACCGGCGTATTTCTTCATAGGTGTTGTAAACCTGCCTTTCGAATTTTGCAGAGTTTCCCCACATTCTGTAAAACATAGGAAGATGTCAAAACATACATGTAAGTGCAGTGGAATTTAGTGGTCTTTCGATGACATAAGTTTACAGGAAAAAAATAAGATTGCAATCAGATTAGTAAGTAGATGTTCACCAGGGACAAGATGAACCACTGTGGAGTCAAACGTCAGCGGTTTACGATAGCCAATAGCATAGACCAACTGAACACCGAGCTTAAGCGCCCAAGATGCGAACGACGACGATGATGTGCTACACACAAAAGAGTCATGAGAGCCACGAAAGGGCGATTCATCAAATACTCATCCAATTTCAGTTCGTGCTATAAAGCGTTACCTTTAAGTTTATGATATGACATAGATTTGCTCACTGATAACAAATTCATTGTATGCTAGAGGAAGGCACTTACTTGGACACCTGTACATCTTTTTAGTCTGTCTGACATCCCCGTCACTCAGAGCGACCCTCTGTCCGATAAACATCTTGGCACTGGGTCGAGGAATGATGGTTTGAGCTCCCCTGTTTTTGCTGAACTGATGGGAAGAGTAGTGCATGATGCTATTGAAGTCATACGGCTCTCCGCGGGAGTCGATTTCATATTCAGGTTGCCTGTTGAAGTTGTATCCACGACCTATGAAAAAAAGATGTTATCCACAACTTTTGGCATCTGCAGGCCTATCATGTTAGGTGAACAGATGTCACATTTAAGCTTTCTTCGCGTAAGAATTGGGATCATGACTTCGTTTTTGGAACATCTAAATATTTGATTGTTGATTCTAAAACAAGGTTTAAATTTTCCCTTAATGAAAAAACTGCCTAAAACGTGTCTAAAAGTGAATGAAGCTACTGTTATGTGGCAAGTGGAGGGGAATTAGGACAGACTTTAAAAGAGAAACTTCGTCATTTTCAATTTCAATCAGACAGTCTGTATTGTTTGAACCTCCCGGGAAACCCATCCCTGGCCTCCCTACCTGCTGCAACATTGTCCAACTTGACCAGCACATACTCGTCCCTGTCGGGTCTGCTCTGCTCGTGCCAGTACCCGATCGTGTGGCCCAGCTCGTGCAGGATGATTCCAAACTTGTCGCAACCGCGACCAATTGAGAGACCTTGACCACCGAGGCGCTTGTTACCGACGAAAGAAGAGCAACTGGAAAAAAGCAGTTGTCAATGAACCGAAGTGATGTTTACATTTGCAAATGAAACACTTTCATAGATTTCATAAAGTGGAAGGGCCGGCGATGAAAACATTTCAAAGTTGTACGTGTGTTTAATACGCGTTGTACAGGTGGCATCTGACTCTTAAACAACATCATATCTTCTGCTTCACACGAGGACCACGGTGTGAGGAAAGAGATTAGTACCAAATCGTTTCTTTCCACAACAACAAGCTGAGTAACCGATAAACTGATATAATTACCCACAGTCTCCTTTCGTAATGATAATCCAGTTATCATGAACAGGTTCTTTCGGGACGAAGGACAAGCACGTACGCTCTTCCCACTGGCGGAATGCATTCATGAACAATGCCCGCTGATAACCTGAAGCAATGACAAAGTCACAACTTACTACTGACAGAATTATTTGAATTAGGATTATATCTGTTTAGTAGAGCGCCTACCCGTTTTTTCGATGAGAGGAGACACGGTTGGGTCCAGGTGATGGGGCAAAGGCCACAACTATCCACATGATCTAAGCAATGCCTTTCGATATATATTCATTAGACGGTTTTGCAACCCTCATCATCAGTCCTCCGGTGAGCCTTTATTCAACATTTCAAATCCGCGGCAAGACCAGAAGAACTAAAAACAAAATACATATTGTTTATATATTATGACTCTTAGACTCGGTCATAGCACTGTAGCCTGTTGGTTTCTGCAATCTACTCCCTTTTTCTACAATGACCTTATACGAACTACAATCAAACTTTGTTGCGCCTTAGTTGCTTATTACATAATGTAGCTTAAAATCTACCCTGTGCGTACCAGTAAAAGATGCGTCAATCTCGTAGGGTATGACGGCATGGTCCCAAAGGCGCCACACACCGGCCACGGCTCCTCTCCTTTCCCTGGCCCTGAAAAGATGGCGCACGCAAATATCTATTGAGTAATGCACAATGTACCTTGAACTCACTTCTAAGATGTCATTGCATGCATACCACAGGTCCGATCACTGACCTTTCAGCAATGATTTTACGGTATATCGCATATATCTAAAGACTGGTAGTAAGGGAATAGAAAGAAGCATGTCACAGGCGTGGAGCTGTAGTAAGTTAATTGGAGTTAAAAATGCCCTGAATATTCTTTAGGAAGTGACTATTTGGCAAGCCCGGCTTACCAAACAGCGACTTTTTCTTGTCCTGAATGGAGAGCCGAACTCATTAATATTAGGAAGTGACTACTTGGCAAGCCCGGCTTACCAAACAGCGACGTTTTCTTGTCCTGAATGGAGAGCTGGACTCATTTATATTAAAGTAAAGTCTCCAGCTCGCCAAACAGGGTAGATTTTTTACCTGTTTGGCAAGCCCGGCTGGCCGAACAGGGTGGCTTTTTAGTGCTGTTTGGCAAGCGGCTCTCCAAACAGGACAAAAAAAGATGCCGGTTCGGCGAGCGGCTTGCCAAATAGACCCGGCCTATTCTTTATTCAAATACCCTTTTTGCATATGTTTATTGAAGGCAATGAATCAGGGCTGAGAACAACGACTTACTTCGACTCATCATTGCCCGCTTTTTTCTTCTCCTTCTCCTCCTGGTCGTGATTTAAATCCAGTGCTTCGTCAGGTAGTAACGCAGCATCATCTGAGTAGCCCGCTGAAACATTGAGCAAAACGCTCACAATCAGCGCAAGTTTTCCAAAATAATACATGTGTATGTTTTCGCGGCCGAGTTTTGTGGTCGTTATAAAAGACACACACGTAACAGGAGATGCAATGCACGGTACATCTATTCCTATTCCAATGCTTTCACTTCGGTTTGACAGTGATATTCATATGACGGGCATGTTCTACTTAAGTTTAAAAAGGTTCTTTGTCTCTTCAGCCATAACGACGTTGTATAGTTGAGTACCACTGGCATACCCTTCTCGTGGAGTATTGATTACCGCCGCACCGGCCATGAAATCTCAGTTATATATTAGCCGGCCAAAAGTAAACGAACCCTCAGCGGCATTCTTAGTTCAGGCTAATGGTACATGTATCTCTAACGATAAGGTAAGACTACTTACATATAAATATGTTGATTAAAATCAAATCAAAGGAACTAAATAGTGTATCAGGGCCGACGTGTATACGTAGGTGTTGGTGCGTTTTTGGCCATTTTGTTCAGGCGAAAACCTTAATTGTCAGTACTTGTACAAGGCGCATTGAGAATTGCGCCAGTATTTTGCGTGGGTCTTGGACCTTTGGCCGTAGTCATGATTTTGCGATTTAAAAAGATATATGATCCAATTTTCCAATGATAACTATCCAATTTAAGTGCTCATCTTCTGAACAGTCGTGCCATCAAAAACTCATTGCTAGTCTGCAGGCGTACTTTAATGATGTGTAGGCCTATACAAATGTACCTCTGTGTTCTATTTCCAACATTCCATGTACTATAAATACAATTGACCAATAGTGTCTTTACGATTATGTATTTGTTTAGAAAAAAAGATACACAAAGTAGAACAAAATAAACACAATTTGCCTGCAATTTCCCGAAACTCATGTCAATGACCTTTTATCGCAACCATTATTAAGAGATCAGGAGTACATAACATGATAAATCAGTTGACACATGAAAATGTCATCTGTTATGAATTTCATGTTGATGTATCAATATATAAACACTGATGATAGATACTGTAGAGTATGCATTATCCGGCTCTCTAAAGAACAGCGAACCCGCATTGATTCATTGAATAGCCATGTTCAGGGACTGGGCGTGCCTGATCAGCAGTATCAGCATCACCATAGTTCATGGGAAGAACTCCGTTAAGAATGACGGTAAAGCAAAAGTTGACAACTTTTCATTTTGCTGTCTGAACCTCAGAAAATTACCACGTTTATATGAGGAAACTGCAACAACAGAAGTTGTGTTGCGCAACGATGGACAAGCTTGTAGTCTAGTCCTGAACATGGATATTCAATTAATCAATACGGGTTCGCTGTTCTTTAGACAGCCGGATAATGCATACTCTATAGTAGATATGCATCTGCATTTATAACAAGACGATTTGATAATGTTGTCATCCTAGGTGGTGTTTCTCTGTTTAATGGGGCACTGATGACTGACCGAAATGCAGACACACTTGACAACCATCTGAACATGATGCGTGATATTAGCGAGTTGACCATGGCCAATACTGTCAATAACTGGCTTTAGTGTCTATATTTGCAGAATGAAGGAGTAAACAGTAAATAGCAATCATCATAATCCTTGTAACTTTGGGTCAAACTGAGGGTATATAGGGCTCACCGGTGGTAGCATCCCAGGCATGCCAGGCGAATACAGGGACTCAACTACGCCTCGGGGCTATAGACAAAGACAAAACACGAACGTCCAGTTGAGCAACAAGCCCATAGGATTCCAAGCTCTTACACTCTTAAAATTTATTGGTAAAAACAACTAATTTGGTAGTTGCTATTGCACCACTGTGAAATTAGTAAAAACTAATTCAACTAAAAAAAGTAGAAAAACTACCACTAAAATGGTTAAAAATTATTTTGATTGTTAAAAGCAACTTATTTCATAGTCGGTGCAATAGCAACTACCAGAGTAATAATAATTGCTATTAAATAGTTATTTTAACTATTTCATATAAGAGTGTATACAGATATTGCTTCTGTCAAGCAGGCTTTATAGAGGCTTTATAGAGAGACTCGGAGGGATGACACTTCTGTTACATCGACCACTTGGCCAACAGGTGCTAGTATGCTGCTTTGCAGAACCAAACAATGCATTAGTCGATATGAAGGCAAAATGCTGTTGACAGCCGAGCTCGTAAGCGGTGCATACATGTATTGCTCTGCTTTCTAAATATAACAGACATTCCTTGAATTGTAAGTCCCAAATGCAAGGCTCTGTATTGTTAAGGTTTGGTCATCATCAGGGTTGCAACAGCCATTTTTTCGTTACTCAGCAATCTATCGTAAGGGGTTTTGTCCTTCTGGATAACTTTGTTATCTGTCACATTGACTCCGTCCGAAGGGCGTTAGTGAATCAACGCCCAACAATAAAAATAATGCACGACTTACCTGAGTGGCACGGATTCAGATAAGATGGTAATATAGTATCGAATTGATTTGCCTTCACCACAACCACAACCAAAACACAACAAATCACTAATCGACGTCTCATCGTCCCGCATTGACTGTCGTCGCGCAATAAACATAGGCTTAAATACTCTCAAACAGCTAATTATTTGTCCATTTCTAGGTCACCTGATTCGTCCGACGATTATACGGATATCAATAATATCATTTACTCCTTAATACCAAACTCTACCGCATATTTCCTTGACGATGGGTGAAAATTGGTAATAGTAGCCATAAAATCCCACTCCAGTCGGTTCCAGTTACGGATTCACGACCGACATGTTAACTGAACATCATTTATTAACGAACATTCACGTTTTTTCCATTGGTAATATGAATGTAATAGCAGCAATATGAGGGCTGATTGTGACTTTCTTGGCTTTTCAGTAGCTTCCGAACCTAGCCGCATGTTGACATCCGAAATTGAAGAGGATACTCTATAACAAGAGGTGGTGTCTGCCATTGACAGACACCAACCCTTTGGTTTGACAGATACATGTACCAATCACAACCTGTCGGACAGATTTTGGCATTTATAACTTAAAATCATCACTTGTACACCATCCTTACGTCAGGGACAAAAAATAGTGGCTCTGACACAGACGGGCCCCAGCAAAAGGTAACGCTGAGCGTGCTGTACCCTAGTCAACTGTCTAACAACTGATCCGAGCATATCGAGATTTTTGTGGTACTTCAGCAGACGAACAACTGGGCAGATTCACAGGTTTTGTAATCGAAGTCGTCTACATACATGTAGATCCGGATGCACAGGTTGCTATTTTGTAGTATCAGCATCCTAGACCACATGATAAGACGATGACGATGATAAGATATCATAACATATCATGGAACCGAGGGACAGAAGGGGTGCCCCAAGCAGTGCTGTATGCTGATCACGCAGGGTGGATCATTTTCCATTCGTAAATATTTGGTCGGCGTCGTTTTGGGCTGTGGAGCGCGAAATACTGGACCAAAAAAAACTCTATTCGGTCACGAAGATGAGATCAAAAAAAGTAACTTCGAAGAAATTCAACCGGTATTCCGGGCTCCAAGGCTCAAAATGATTCGGACAAAACATTTACGAATGGATTATATGATGTTGCTTCAGCGAAAGACGATGAGACAGTATATGGACAGAGTAAACTTTAATGTAGTCTTAAAACATATTGAACTCAAAGATAGTATTTCTGTCCTGAAACGGACTAGGACAGTGCAGATTTCACGAACACTTATTGTCACTCTTTGCTAACAGCAGCACCGACTAAGTACACTATCACAACGTCAGAGAAAACATCAACTTTGTAACCACCACAATAACTATAAAAGAATTAAAGCTTAAATTAAATTTTAAAATGGCTAGAAAGTGCTCCTCAGACAACGTCTTGTCTTTTCATCGAACTTTAATTCATCAATGATTTTCGAGACGTTTCTACTCATGGCTGCGCGTTCCTTCAAATCGCTGTAGTTCGTTATATAATCATCTGATTGCTTAATCACGGAATAGTATCGCAACCACCTATGATTCGTGTATGCCTCGGGTGGGACCCGATTCTCAAAAAGTGTCTTCTTCAAATGCTGACATACCCTATAATGGCGAATTTCTTTCATGGTCACGCGCTGGTTGCAAACCTCACGAATGATTGGTTCGCTGTAATCTGCGAAAGTGGGTAGGAAAAACGTGGAGTCTGCAAAGTAGACCGTCGCGTTCCAATGATCAGTCCGAGTAAAGTTCTGTTTCGAATAAAGCCGGATCATTCGATCGAGCATATCTGAACCTGTTTTCGCAGTAACTTCATAGTCAGTCCCAAGTTTTGCATTCTCGGAGAGCTTTGTTATGATAAATTCAAGAAAGGGATGGCCCGGGCGTGAGGCAAGCACAGCGTTGCCAGCAAGGCTGGGCTTCTCCCACATGAGAACCGCATGTTCTGGAGGCTCCTTCGGCAGGATAAAGTTATGAATATGAGTAAGGTTGTCCATATTTCGTAAAGACTTCGTATCAATATCGGCGTAAACGCCACCAAACTGATGCAACATTAGATACCTCGCAACATCAACACGATGTATTTTTTGTCCATAGTCTAGGTACTGCTTATATAAATCAGGGTAACATTTCTTGACGAAGTTATCATTGTCTTCATCGCTCCACATCCAGTATTCCCAATCTGGGTGCGTCTCCGTCCAGCTTAACAAAAACGGGACAAACTTCACAGGAATTCTCTGATCGCGCCATGTTTGATGCAGGATATGCGGGATGTTTGGTTTGTGCCGGACTAGAAATGATGCAGTCCAGGTGTCGCTTTCCGTGTACACAACTGGGATACTGTGTTCGACTCTGTTTACAACTCGATTTACGAAAATGTTTATTTTCCTCGTCAAAGGTATCGTGAAATGGACTTGTACCAATATCCGCTGCACATACATGAAGACGAAAAGGTTTAACAAGCTGATGAAAATGAACATTTGCATAAAGAACTTCTTGTTTGGTCGGGGGAATCGGCACCCACCGAAGTCATTGTCTTCGTTCGCGGCTTTCTTGCGAAGGGATTTAGTTAGTGGAATTGTGTGGTGTTGAATGGATGGACTGTTACCTGGAAGATAAGAAATAATTTTAAGTACTTGATTGAGAAAAATGTTAAAAACTTTTATTAGCAGTAAAAGAAGGTCTGACGCAATTAGGCCTATCACGTATCTTTAGACCTTACATGTGCAAGCAACACACATTTCACACCTCTTGTACCTCCATGTCCATGCACCCCGGTTGCAGTGGACCGGCCTTATCCCTCCTCTTCATAGACGAATGAACCGCCTCGGGATTTGAGTGTGTATAGGTCCGTGTTACAATGTACATTGTAACTATTTGTTTGGCGCACTCAGTCACTGTCAGGCCTTTCTAAAGCTGTGACAATCGATGGCATACGGCCGCCTACAAGCATGTAGGGTAGGATCACTCAACAAATCATCAAATGTATTGTATCCATGCAGTCAAAGAGGGTCTATCCCATCAACGTCACCGGTCATATCAATACATGTACATTTTTTCTTACTTCCCCCGTGCTTCATGAAACAGTTGATTTTATATTACAGTTAATACAGGTACATGTATGGTGCTGCTCCCCAATTTCGAGTCATCCCCAATTTCGCGAAAACCCGTTTTTTCCCGTTTTCTCGCGCGTCACTTCGTTTCCAGAGAAGAAATTTTCTGATTTTTGATTTTCATTTCGTTCCGCAAAGAAAGCGCCCAAAATGCGTCCTAAACAGGCAAGCAATTCTCTTATTACGTTCAAAACACTGGGTCAATACCTAGGATCATGCACACGACACAGAAACACAACAATCAGTCGCGCATGCGCAATACCCGCGAAAATGGGGGAGCCGCTTCGGATTTGTTTTGGTCTGCATCGATCTTTCAGTGAGCGATTTCAAGATTAATTCACGCTTAAAACATCCACGCAGCACCCCAGATATTTCGTTATTGATCTCAAATTTCGTAATAAATAAGCTTTTGCGTGTATGGAATCGCTGGAAGCTAGTAAATCTGCACTTCGTGATAAGACCCGCGAAAACTGGCTCCTACATGATACATGTAGTACAGAGTGAAAAGAACTGTTTCAATCAGTACATTCAGTTATATTAATGCGCCTGAGGTGGATAGTCACAGTCGCTTGTTTTCTTAATTACATACATGTATTTGATCAAACTACCATTTGCATTGATGGCGAGAGTGCTTGTCGTGAAAGCAAGCATTTATTTATCCGCACACAGTCGCACCATGGAGGTATTATCTTAATAATACCTCCATGGTCGCACGCATGACAATATTTGCTTCGCATATTTTATTCAACAATACCAATATATTCGTGATATGTTTTGGTAATTTCTTATTAGTTATCATTTTTGCCCTGGCGTGCGAACTTGAAAGACAACAAGTTGTGTCTATTTGCAGCCCAGACCAACAAAGCAGAGGCTGACGTAACCAAGCCTCTGTCACGCAACTTTAAGTTGTTAGTTATTCCTGATTGATGATTGTCTAGGTGACTGTCTGATGGGCAAATATGGTGCAGTGGAGAAGGAAAACCCAGTTCTGTTCAAAAGTAACATCACATGTCAGGCGCAATAATAAAAAAATCATAAACCAAAAATCATAAATCAGCTGTTGACGATCACGTCCTCCATACCATAATCCGTAGGCTAATAGGGCCGGACACTTTTTTCACAGGGACACTGTCCACTTCTATTACCGGTCGATAACTCATGATCAACACCTGTATTACGAAATCGGGGGGCTACCATGGATCTATTTCAATAAACCATATTCTGTCAAAATTTGTTTTGGCATGGACCAGTCATGCGTTTCACATTGAACAAAAGCCCGATGAAAGGGTTAAAGTGGCTTATGGCAATGAAAATTTATCTTCAATCCTTCTGACGTGTTCCGAGTGTGTGCTTTTGTTTTGTTTTGGCTCTGGTTTGTCTTTATCGAAACCGTTCAGCTCTCTCCCCAATGAAGGTTCCGACAACAAGTATTCAAAATTCAGCTGACAACTTACCTGGAATGTCCAATATGGTTGTAAGTCTGGCGTGGTCATCCATCTTTTCATCATCCGAGGACACAGCTAGCAGTGGCATTGTTGGCATGGTGTCTGGTTGGCACGGTTCCTGATGATGTGGCACATACGTGAAGGAGCAGAATGATTCAATCAGCGTGTGGATCCTATCCGGCCGCGGAGTGTGTGTGAGTGTCCCCGGTTGCCCCCTCTGGGTGTTCTGCTATTTATCACACCCTCTCGTATGGAGAGGCATCACAAGCGACCAATCAATAAGCTTACTTCATCGATGTTTACTCCAACTCAAGTCCGGTCCTTTCAATCAGTGCTCATGATGTTCCGGCTGCCGTCAGAAATAGAAGTCATGATGTCGATCCTCGCTGTTCGTACGCATATCGACCGTTAGCCTTTGGGAATGGAGTCTCTGGCAATTCAAGCCCTAACGGCGATGTTTGCCTTCGTAACAATTATGCACACAGTTGTATTTTCTTAAGACTACCCTCTTTTCAACCAGAAGTCATAAAATTGTATGCACTCTACACACGCAAGCATGGTATGTACATGTAGGGTATACATTAAGGGTTTGTTCTTTGTTGTGGTTACGCGGTCATTGTAAGGGGAGCTTTTGTCTGCGAGAGACTTATTTTTCTGAATGGTTCTCTACAGTCGTGACATAATCCTCTCAGGGGGTCCAGTCACGTCTGGCCCGATTGGAGGCTTCGTCGAACAGCGCAAGCAATTCTCATGGTGTGCAATGACGGTAATGGTCTCTAAAGACATGCAATCATATGCCATAATCGGTCAGAATACGAAAGGACCGGACACTTTTTCCAGGGGACATTTTTGACTATCCTTGCTCTAACTGTGATCGTTCTTTTCGGCTGGTTTTTGCCTAGCTATGGTTCGTTCTCATTTTTCAGAATGATTTAGGTTTCACCCAAGAACAGCCTACGTACAGTTAGTTCTTCAAGAATCTGGTGATCATTCATGTGACATACATGTAACATACTGTCTTCTCCCACTTAACCGAGCGCGGCTGAATCGTAAAAATAAGTCCAAATGAATAGGCCGATTTTACTGGTGGCCGGCGAACATTAGAAAGAACAGCCACAGCTGATAATTGACTCCCTTTTCGTGGGCAATGTCAATGCCTTCCACGTAAGTGGATAAAAGACATGAACATTGACATGGGGTAGTCCTGTACTGAATGAATGAATACAATACACCTGGCGTCCTCATTTTATGCCTATGTGTTCGTTGACCAGAAATTTCTAATCTAGGGCCTATATGGGTCTGCAGAATGTCCCAATAAAGAAGTCTTGCTGTTAACGAATAAATTAAAGAAAAGATTTACTTATCAATTTACCAATCAATTTTATTATCCAAACGGGATTTACACGTCATCATCAAAAACATCATCATCCTCTTCTCCTTCCGAAAACTCAATCCCCTCAACAAACTGCTCAAGCTCATCATTTACCATCTCTACCCCCTCCCCGACTTCGTCATCGTCCTCAGGAACTAGGCTACTGGCTCTCCAACCGTTCATAATCGTCTGTTGTGTGACCCTTTCCCAGCCGAGGCTGATCATCCTGACCACATCCCGCCTGGTGATCCGCTCACAATGTCCTTGATCATCAGTGTGGCCGATTTTCCACACTTTCAAAATGGTCCTCAGGTGACACTTGAAGCTCCTGTTTACGGTCAAGTCCAAGGGCTGCAGCAGCGAAGTACATCATCCTGGAATGAAAGTGTCTGTCCCATTCTCTGCGGTGATTGCATCACGAAATTGCTGATTTCGATGCGCCGGATACCTGTCTAAAAGTAACAGGAACGTGGCCCCTGCTACAAATGGCACAACCAGGGCCTGCAACCACTCGATTAGCGATTGGTGTCGGGCCCAACCCTGTGGACTACCAGTTACCTGGAAAAATAAACAACAAGTATGAACATTTACATTACTTTTCTGAACAGTCAGACACGCACAATGTTTTGGTTCCATCCATGACAAACCTATAATAATTTTAGTCATAGAAGTTCTGATTTTCCTAAAATACTACCATTAACTAGAATGACCGTCAATGACAACACTGATGACGTCAGGTACATGTCCTGTACTACAAGCACGGACTTGTATTCTATGCCAATACTCACTCGCACATTGTCTGGAGCATCCGCCTGAAGCTGCCGAATGACGTCACCATCTGGTGTCAAGCCTCTGAAGTTGAGCTCGGCTCGTCCTTTTCGTCCGTCTGTCGTAACTACTAGAGTCACCGTGCATCCAAGTTTCGGGTTGCCTTGGGATGATCTAATGTCAACATTCTGGGATCCAGTCGCTTCCATTGTTGATCTTGGCACCATATCAAACAACACGAACGTCTCATTCATGTTCATGATGACATCAAAATCAGCGTCACTGATGAGGTCTGCAAAATCTCCCCGGTAGTCGGCAACTAAAGCCTGGGCGTTGTCAGGTAACCCCCTTGAATCGTTGGTCTTCCTTCGATAGCTGATTTGTTTCCTGAAATGGAATTTGCATATTGTTAAAATTCACCGAATACAATCCATACGTTAAGGCCGATCCATGCAACAGCGGAATAAAGCTCACCTTTCCATAAAGTTGCTAAGCCAATGTGCAGATGCATGGAAAAGGGATAGCAGGGGTCTCTGTTCTTGTCTTTCGGCCTTCGTTTCGTTCGGAAGCTCTGCCCACCATTGCCGAAATTCTCTTCCAGTTTGCCCTTTAATATCCTCACCGGAAACAGGGAAACCAAGTCTTCGGCGCTCAAGGAACCAGGTGTTCAAATTGTTTTCCATTTCGGGCCACTGTGCTGAAATAAAAAAGCTAACACGTTTAACATCTTTGGAAATATTGATTGGTGATGACCACTGGTATGAACGAAATGTTAGTCCTAAGAATAAAGGTCCCTGGAACAATAATACTGATTGTTAAAGGCATGGTCAGGGTCAGTCGCTTTGATGTATCATGCGACTTATTCTTCCGTCCATGACACAGAAGCGGACTTATTCCAGTCAGTATAGGCCAACAAAGAAGGAAATTCATTTAGCGAGGAATAGAATGCTTGAAGAAAAACTACCTTGTGGATCAGTTCCGTGTTGCCGTTGTCTCCTCCGTCTTCTATGGTCTTGAGTTGATTTATCTCTGAGGGCAAACAAGTCATCATGTGTGATTATCGAACGTCTAAATGTCTGCGGTGCTATGCGGTGGTGTCTAGCACAGGATGTCGCAGTTTCAGCATGACGTAATCCTATAGCATGCTCCAATTGGTATGTCTCGATAAGGTCAATCTTCTGATTGAGACTGTAGCTTTTCTGGTGCCTACGTGCACCCGGTACAGCTTGGTTAGCATCATCTACATCATCATCATCAGTAGTGGTATCAGGGTCAGGGCTGTCAACATCATCTCCATACTCCATTCCATACGTTAAGATCATCATGGTGCCTGCTAGGCCTACCCACAAACTCCATCGGATTGCGTGCATCTTACCAGAAGAACGTGGTCAGATCCAAAGTGTATCCTGGCGGTGATTGAGCGAACTGTATTTCGTCTCGCATGTTCACCTTACGGTCGGCTTTTTTGTGCGCTCTCAGGTAATTATCTCCGTTTTTGCCTATTTCTCGCTATTTTAGATTTTCTATACAGCTATCCCGTTTCTAAGTTTGTGCTCGTCCTTTTGCCAAATTTAGAGTTCGGTAAGGGCTATTATAAAGCTATAGTGAAGGTTCCAAGTTTTAGGTTACTTGGCAGTTTGGTTATTTGGTATGGCGGCCATTTCGGTTTGGTCATGTATACAGAGGTATAGGAAATGCATAGGTAAATGCATTATGGAAATAGGTCTGCTAGGGCAGCAAAACATTAGGTTTTACATTATGTAACATATCGAGGGTTGGGTGCGCACATGCGCTTTCCCGTCAAGCTCGCCGCGTGATTCGTGTTACGTGACACGCCCTTTTGTGCACGCCGGAGATCCTTTGTTAACTGGCTTTTACACCTTTCAACTGGTTTTATAATCCCATTCATAATCTCTGGGCGTGAGTTTAAATTCAGGTCTGGTGGCAATCTTGTTTCACTCCCTTCTAGGCCGTGGCTAGATTGCTTCGCTCCTAGAAGTTTTCTGTCATGGCTTCCAATAACATATTATTGCGGAAAAGGCACTCATTAGTGGGCAGAGATTTGCTGCCCATTTTGAAGCTTCTCGCCCGTTTCTAGGACGACGACCTCCCGGACCCACTTGCTCGTATACGCCTCAACCGCCCTACCGAACAATTTGACGTCCCCGACATAGCAGTAGCCTTTCAGGAACTCACGGGTGAAGATGCGGTAGATTTTTTCAGAATGTCAGGTCGAGAAGATTCGGTAGGCAACTTCCGCCTGCTGCTACATTCGGCCATTGTGGTTGCGAACGAGTATGGACAGCCCGTTGGACAACAATTGCATGAAGACGAAGCACCAGTAGCCAAAGCCCCTCGCCTCGACCGTCAAGAACAGGATGAGGAAACCGCGCCGCGTTTACGGGAACGAATTCTAGAACTAGAAAAGAGAGAAAAGAACCGAAAGGCAGAACCGGTGGAGGCAGTCCTGAGGAAGGTGAGGAATTTATCCTTACAAGTAAAGCCCAACGTTACCCTCATCCTAGCCACTTTAGACGAACTAGTGGCGTGCGCCAAGGACCAAGATCACAAAGATTTGCACCTCTTTTACGAGCTCGGCAAACAAGCTGAACGTTTCAAAGATACTGTTGATATCCCCACTTTTTGTCTTTCCGCATTGGGTGGAGGCCAGTCTGACGTAATAATGAAAGCTTTAGCCAAGTGCAAAAAGGCCAAAAAGTTGGTAAAAAAGCCGCTTCGTTCCAGGTCACAGTCTTCACCGGTTACCTCTTCTGCCGTATCCTCTTCCCCCCTTCAGCATGTTTACGCGCAGCCTCCCCCACCTCCCCAGCATCAGTTTGGCTTTGGTGGCTATGGTGCCGCTTACGGTCAGGGATATGGCGGGGGTTATGGGTACGGCAGAGGTAGAGGTCGCGGCAGGGCTTATGGCGGTTATGGTTATGCTAGAAATAACCCGGGCCCATGTAATTTTTGCGGTGAGGTTGGGCATTGGTACAAAGAATGTGAAAAGATGAAGTTGGCAAAGGCCCAATTTGACAACAAGAAATAGGTCTAAGGTAAAATAGTCCGGTACGCTAAGTGGTATAAGTGTATTGTTTAGAAAACCGTTAATAAGTAAAGCAATTTTGATTTTGAACATCTTCCTCTCTCTCGGCTCAAGGGATCTTACCCCTTGCGGACCTAGTTCGCGCGAGCTGTGAGTTAGGAGAAGTTCTCCATTTGATAGTCTGATACGCCTGTAATGAGATGTTTCTACATTTTATTTTGGTTCTTGCAGGAATCCCCCCCTACTATCTCACTGGGGCACTTTAAGCCAGAGATTCCAGAATGGGAATATGCGGTGAAATTTAATCCAATTGCTGCCGAAAAGGTCAAGAGGTAACAGGCGTCTTGGACTACCATTGGGGAAACTTCTCCTGACTTCACAGCTCAACAATTCAAACTCAATCAGGTTGTAAATGATGCATTACTTCTACAAAAAACTCCGGTGCCTTTGGACACTTTGCCTTTAAGGGACCCTGAACACTTTGTCGCTGGACAATTGCATCAAAATATTGAACTTTGGAGTTCCATAATGAACGATTTCCCAGAGAGCGAGATGGTTCACACTTGGTTGGAAAAAGGGGTTGATGTGCATTCTTTCTTTAGGCCATTTAAGGGTGAATTCAAGGGTCAGAAATACAATTCAAACGAACCCCCAGTTAGTTTTTTTTTTTTTCCTAACTCTGTCCATTGTCAGAAACAAGCTGCTTTTATTTCCGAAACCTTGAATGATAGAATCAAAGCAGGTTCAGTCAGAGTTTGGGGTAAAGTTGGGGAGTGTCCGCCCCCTAAAGTAGTCATGCCCTTGGTAGTTGAACCTTCAAAGCCGAGATTATGCAATGACCAGAGATTCCTTAACCTGCTGATTAAGGATTCTCCCTTCACATTAGATACATTGAAAGAAGTACCGCGATTGGTACACAAAGATGCTCTCATGTTTGCCACTGATGAGAAATCGGGGTATGACCATATTAAATTATCGCAAACTTCGCAAACGTATTTTGGCATGGAATGGGCAGGTTGGTACCTAGTTTGTACGACGCTTCCGTTCGGATGGAAATCATCGGCTTATGTTTATCAAACTGTAGGCTATGCAGCTACAACCTTCTTAAGACATTTGGGGATCCCAACCATCCAGTATATTGACGACAGATTCTACGTGGTCCCTAAGAATATTGACGCGTCAAGCATTCCTTTGCTTTGGGTCTTTTTGGTATTATATATCCTTACAGAACTAGGTTACACGTTCTCCTTGCCAAAATGTGTTTTGCAACTTATGATGGCGCTCAAGTCCTTAGGGTTTCTAGTAGATTCTAGCAGGCAGGCGTTTCTTCTGCCATCTGATAAGAAACAGAAGTTTAAGGTTTTGCGCGAGGAAATTCTTCGTCAGCCCTTCGTCAGCCTTAAAACGCTACAAAGATTCGCGGGTAAATGCATTTCTATGATGTTGGTTTTTCCGGCCGCAAAACTATTTACGAGAGAGTTGTTTAGCGCAATAGCCAAAGCTTCGAAAAACAGTAAAACCATCCCAATCTCTGGCCCCCTACGGGACGAGATACAATTCTGGGCATTTTTGGATGATTGGCATGGGCATTTTTCTTGGAGACCAGAAAAACATTTACATTACGCTCTGGCTACTGATGCTTCGGGATATCGCTATGGCGCGGTCACTCTATCAGGGCCACAGGTTGGTCATACTTTAGGTGATTATTGGGCTGCAGATGATATAAGGCCGATTCATGTCAAAGAGGCCGACGCCCTCTATTCTTCCCTCTTAGCATTGAGTACAAATATAAAAGACCACCGGGTAGACGTTAAAGGCGATAACACAAGCCTAGTTTCGTCGTGGAATAACAAGGGTTGCAAGGACAACGCCTTAAATGAAATGCTCATAAAATTGTTTCATCTTACTCAGCAATTTAATATTGATTTACGTTTGCAGTACATTTCTTCGGCAGAAAACCCAGCAGATGCTCCTTCTAGGGCGATTTCAGCTCAGGACACTATGTTGGCAAGTGAAAAATGGTTCCAATTGGAGTTACTCTATGGCCCGCACGGAGTAGACCTCATGGCATGTGACTCAAATGCAATGCGTTCAATACAGGGCGATGTTTTGAGACATTTTACCCTGCACCCTTCACCTCTGTCAGCGGGTCAAAATGTTTTCGCCCAGGAAATAGCTAAGGAGCTAAATCCTTACGTTTTCCCACCTATCGCTGTCATTCTACCCCTTATTCAGTTTTTGATCCAGCAGGAAATCCCAGTTTGCACGCTTGTGCTACCCATGACGTCACCCGCGCCAATATGGGGGCCACTATTAAAGCCCAGGATAATTTCACAGGTTTGCCTTGGGGTTAAAGGAGAAAAGGGCGTAGTATATTATCCCTCCAAGCAGGGGTTCATCAGAGATAACGTCGGTTTGAGATGGCCATTAATGGCTTTTCGAATTAGCTGCACATCATAATGTGCGATATCCTTCGAATATACTCTGTGGATGACGCTTTAATCTTGATTATTTCAGAAAATCAGCGTTGACATGGGGGCAATTGACAAGCGGCTCCAGGAGTTGGATAAGGCGGCTTCCGCAACCCCCCTTATGAAGAAAAGGCAATCCCTAAAAAACGAGCTGTTGCAATTTTTGGCACAACTGCCTAAGAGGCCAACCCAAGAACGGGTTTCTCCAAAAGATCTAACACGATTTTTAGTATGGAAAGACAAAGCCGGTAGGACACAGATCCATAATGCTTCCTGTATATTCCTCGGGCATCATGGTAAAATTCCACTGTGGGTGTCCTACCCGTCTTGCCTTCGGTACGTTAGAAGGATTAGTCCGGTCCCTGAAATCCATTATTTCTGAAGAAACCGACAGGGGCAGCACGTGGGATATTTTCTCCGGGGTTGGGAATCCGGCTGATTCACCTCCTGTGAAATCGTATTTGAAGTGTGTCAAACGAGAGCAAGGTTTCTCGCACGTAGTTGCCAAGCAGGCAAAACCCTTGTTCATGGATAAGCTTCAAGCTATTTCAAAATATATCGATAACCAGATTAAAAGACCATATCTATCCCTTAGGGAGCAATTCGTTTTGTCCAGAGACCAAGCTTTTCTCAAGATGCAGTTCTTTGCCGGGGATAGGGCGAGTGATTTGGGAATTTTAAAAACACAGGAAGTTAAACGCTTACCCGATGGATCAGGTCTTGTAATCTCTCATTCCCATGGGAAATCGTTTTCGGTAAACAAAGTGAATACGTTCATTGTTTCAGCAGTATATCTCCAAGGCACAAACCTGGGGGGTGGATCTTACGGTCGGATATTTATTCCGTCCAGTCTCAGAAGCCGGTGTAGTGTTGGATGCGCCTATTTCGTACAGTGCAATTTACGATAGATTAAAGATTTATCTAAATACATTGGGGATCAACCAGGGTGAGACCCCTCACGGCTTAAGAGCCGGCTGCTCCATTACTTTGCTTCTGTCGGGGGCAGCTTCAAGCCCGGCGGAAGTAATGTCTCATGTTGGTTGGTTCACAGAGGCATCAGCAGAGTACTACAGTCGGTCAGATATTTTGGTAAAAGCGGCTAATGTGTCCGAAGCCCTGGCTGACAGTTCTCGTCGGCCAGAAGCGGTTAAAACACTTTACAGTAAGTTTGGCGATGTTGATAATTTCCCAGCAGCGTTCCCTTGAGCAGATTTCGATGTATATTTTTATGCATTTTCGTATTGTAATTATTGCATGATTGTGTTGGTTAGAGTGTGGCCTCGCCTTTTCGCTACATGCCTCATCATACTAAAACCATACCGTGTAATCTTCTGTGGAATTTAAAATACAGTGTTGAGTTCTTATAATAAAGCAATGTTAGAATTTAAGTTACAATTTCTCGTTACCTTATTTTCGAATTCCGGACTAATTAGTCCCTAATTAATAATTAATTATGGCGGATTAATTAGTTAATTTTGTTTAAGTATTGGGAAAGGAGTTATGAAGTGGGGCATGTTCCTCCGGGATGGTTGAGAGCCCGGGCGTGCGCGCCTGTACATTTTCACACCCCAACACTTAAATGTGAAGATCATACACAAGCCTGGAGACACTTTGGGTATGTGCAGATCCAAAGTGTATCCTGGCGGTGATTGAGCGAACTGTATTTCGTCTCGCATGGACACCCAGAAGGAAGACAGTTTGGCGTGTACAGGTTAATGTAAACCCTGTGTACGATGGCAGGCTCTGGAGCCACTGCAGTGGATTGGCTTTCCCCTCCCTCCCCGCCCTAGTATCCGGATTGCTTTAGAGCCGTGTATGTATCTTCGCGCCATTACATTTTCACACCCCAACACTTAAATGTGAAGATCATACACAAGCCTGGAGACACTTTGGGTATGTGCAAAGCAAGATGGAAGAAAACAATTGTGACATTTGACACGAAAGTTCCCTTTATTGGATTTTCCCCTCAAGAAAACGATTCCATAATCGATTAGATAAAATAAATTCATTTAAAAGACTCTGGATCGGTCAACCATTTACATGGACTTGTAATAGACTTACGTAACTTCAATAATCATCACCCTGACTACAGGGATTACTGGCCCTGGCCGCGACAAGGCGTTATTGAATTGACAACATTTACAAGGTTGTCTTCTTATATCTATTGATCACTATAATTGGCTGTCATATTGAATGTTTGCAGCCCACCCGTAAAATACTACAGACTGCCATGTTTCTGGACTTAGTCATTTTCGAGCCATTTTCGTGGCGCTCGGTTAAGTGGGAGAAGACAGTATGTGCAAAATGCGGATTTCTGCGGAAGCTCACCTATAAAATCGTCTTCACCATCTGGTGTCAGGCTGGGATAAACTGTTTTCTGTCGCATGGGTCTCATGGTATTATTTGTGTCGTTTCCTCAGCTCTTGATCAGAAAACCAGATGACATGTCGAGTCAGGTTTACACGCATCAGAGACAGTTGTTAAGATTGTTATACGACGCATTCCTATCTCTTCTTCACGGAGATGAGTCGTTGACAATATTAACTCACCGAAATCTGTCAGCTGTACATGTAATTATTACATACGGATTCTGACGTGGTATCCATCCCCGCCGCTCATTTTTACTCCCATTTCAGAGCATTCACGTGTTATGACCTCTTTCTCTGCGATATCTTGACATTGAAAGGGATTTTCTGGTGCTATATTGAAAAATCTTCACTGGTGCATATAAAATCTGGCATCGGCAGCTTGTCAGTTTGGAGGTCAGAATAGCCTGGGTGTGTATATCAATGTACTGCTAATAAAGGCTTTAAACGTTTTCAAATGTCAGTTTTTGGCAATAAGACAAGATCTTCATGCACGTTTTTGTAGAGGACAGGCCCAACATCATATATACTGAACTTCCAGCGGTATTGCCTCCGTTACAGCTCCGTTGTCAGGAGCTGGACAATGTCAATACATGGCGCAACATTGAATACCCGGATAAGAATACTTCATCATATTACAATACTGTTTGTCCAGCTGAGGGGTAGGTATTATTTACACGAACGTGTAGGCTTATGTGCGCGCGCGCTTCTATTTGGCAGTACATGTATCCAGTAGTTTTATTAGAACACATCTTTGGGAGGAGTTGCATGCTGTTTCCTGAATGATGTGAACTATAGTGGTGAGTGAAACATCGGCCGTATATATTTGATGTACATGTACCTTCGTTTAGGATAAACGTTCTTCCACAACATACCTCCTCATGTCATGATCGACTGATGTTCACGGGCGCATCATGTGCTGGCATGGGCCATTGAAGAAACAGGGAGTAGACCGAGGCTTTCATTTTTACATCCCTCATTACAAAAATTACCGTTGTGGATATTTGCAGGAAAAGATCACTTTAAATCGCTGATCGCAACATAAATTCTTTTATTTTGTTCATTTTCTTCAGATCATAAGCGATGATGATTCTAACTGCAGTGCTGCTAGCAACCATTGTATTAGGATTCTTTGCAACATCTCTCACCGGCTGCGGACTGAGGATATTTAGGTGACAAACTCACGCGGACAAAATGGCGGCTATGTTGTTTTCATCCGTTGGCACACCTTCGTCTGCACAAACTGACATTTAATCATGCAAGTTTGTGATCAGCCAAGGTGTTCAACTTCTCCCCGGCTCGTTGAAAATAACCTGACAGAAAATCGCTTTTTTTTCATTGCTTAGAGGGCAAGTCGTATGAAGTGTGCCCTCTTCAAAATAATAGGAAGGCCACTTATGAACAGAAACAGAACTTCCGTATACATTGTGTGTGTGTAGATAATTCACGCGCGGTCAGGCATGTTCGCTTTCGTAGGCGGCTCCCTGGGGTTCCAAGGATACCTTTTTAATAGACATATCTCAATCAATTGTTGGTATCAGGCAATAAAGAAACAATGCTGCTTTATCCCAAGTAAATATACCTGGGCCAAAGAACCTGTATTGAAGATAAATTAAATCTATTTCAACTGTTTGACAATTGGCCGTCTTATTAAAGCGATGAAGAAAATTATTGCGTATATACTTTTCCATACACATCTCAATTCCTCTGACAGCATCGCCAATCCTCGTCCATTCGGTCTTGCCTTCGTCACAGCCACTCGGCTCCAAGTGCGACTGGAATAAGTGGATATTTGATACCACGGACTTCTGCTTGACGCTTCGATAGCTAGTGATTTCGAATCATGCAGACACAGCTGATGAGTTGTTGGGGGTATTACAAGGGCCTAATTTGTCGCATGGGTACTTGCATTCCGTCTTTTTTCGTGTGGAATGAGAGATTTGCCAAATAATAAAATCAGTCAACCTCGCATAAGTCGAAATCTCTGCACAAAATTAAATAGTGAAAATAACTATTTAGCAGTTATCTTTAACTACTCTGGTAGTTGCTGTTGCACCGACTGTGAAATTAGTTGTTTTAACGATCAAAATTGTAATTCTTAACCATTTTAATGATAATTTTCACTACTTTTATAGTTGGAACAAACTAATCAATGGTTAGTTTTTTTTACTACATGTAATTTCGAAGTGCCATAACAACTACCAAATTAGTAAGAGTTTGGGACCAGCAACTTCAAATCGAGTTACGCTAAATTCTACAAGTGATTTGTATGCCGAGGTGAACAAAGAGATCAAGACATTCGTTGTTCACTTGGTTGTTCTCATGTTCTTTTCCAAAGTATCAGAAGCCTCGGCGGATTTTTCGAGCTTCAGCTACTGCATTCAGGACATTTTCGAAAATGGCCTATATTATATAAGACGAGCGTTCTGTTGAACCTTATACAATATGTTATGTAAATTGAAACAACTGTTCCCAGCGAATGGCTTTCTGAAAACATTGGCGAACTGCTTAAATAAAAAAAGGTGTTTTTATCGGAAACTTACCATAGTTAGTATCACGGCCAATACCAGTACCGAGGGTGCATTTAAATGTTATATTTCCTGTGGAATTAGTCCGGTATATTAATATACCTACGTTATACGTGACTGCAGTGTTAATTGAGGAGTCAGGCTGACTGATCGCATCTGGTCTGGTTTTTGCATTCCATGATAAAAATTGAAGTTTTCGTCACTTTTAATGGTAGGCCAAGGATCAATGCAAGTAAAAAAGAACAATGTCATCACTAACTAAACGTTATTATGTGCGGGTGTGCGGGTGAGGTGCCGGGTGTTTGGGTTCAATTCAAGATTGTTCTGTTTTTATTAACTAAATCATAGGTCTATGAATTATTAACTTTAAAACAAATTGAATGATAGGGTAAGCATTCGACTACACCATGGTGCTAGTCATTCTGAACCATCAGAGTTAATCGGTCCGTTACCTGTTGGTGTAACGGAGTCCGGGTCGGCGGAGTGAATCCAAGCCTTGAGGGTCAAGATGGGTGTTAAGTGTGTTTTCGCGTGTCCCATTGCTTCATACTTCATTGGCCAATTCAGGGCTACGTCTGCATTTAAAATGACAACTGAATAAACGCCTGCATTCAGCCCTATAGAAGTCCAAAGAAGCCGCGTATATTATATAATTAGCGCTAAAATTAGTGAAATGCCAGAGATAAGCCAACTCGACCATCGTGTTAAATGTGTCGATATACGCCCTGCTCGCCTCGCCCCAACCGGATATCATCCGGGTTATTTGGATTGTCCCCAGGACACAAAATGGCGTCATTGTAACGACATAAACGCAGGAGATCAAACAGAGATTACGCACGATTTTACGTTCATTGGATTTAGATTTATCCGTATTGTTTTGTATCGTTTGCAAACTTTTGTCCTGTTTGGATAAGCCACATACCAAAAGCGCGTTCAGGATACACAGGCTCATGATTGGGAGCGACAAATAGATACCAAAATTAATCACCCCGAAGAAGGCAGTCTCCAATAAGGTTTCCGGCATTGGAATGCAAATGGTATTTTCATGTAGTTTAAATGGAGGTACGGCAGCATATGCGAGCACCAGTGATATTAAAGAAATAACAAAAATCACCACGCGCCGTCGAGTCAACGTAACAAGGACAGCCAATTTCAAGGGTAACCAGATTGCAATACATCTCTCGATGCAGAACGCGACCAACGTCCATGTGGACATTAGTCCAGACGCAAGAGAAAGATAAACTCGAATCTTGCAATGAGCATCCGAAATCGCTTCAGGGATAAAAACGGAGCCCCCAGAAAAAACTGGCGCGGCTTGTACCAACCAAGTTGTAGTGCCAATACAGATATTGGTGAGATCATACACAGCAATCGGGGTAAGATAAGCGGTAGTGACAGCGTCTTTCTTACGGAGCCGAATGAATACGATTATTGAGAGAACATTCCCGAAGAGTCCCGAAGCAAACACGACCATCGTGACGTAGGTCCCGAAACCCTGGACGATTTCATGAAATAAATCAAATCCGTACTGAGACTGAAATCGCTCAGAACTGAATTCTTGTTCAACTGTACCCGACATTGCCATCACGTTGTCGTACATAACGTCAAAATGCAAAATGTGTTCAGCCGCTAGTCAGTTTGCTTGAATCCGTCCTAACACTGTCTGTAGCTTTCTTGGTTTTGTTACTTATTACACCTTACCATCACCTGATACTGGTAGCCGATAGTCGCGCCTATATGGATACAAAATGGGTCTTTAATTTGTCATCAATATAACTATGACCATCGCATGATACAAATGAATATTTACTATGACCTCATTCCGTATAGCAATCCCAAAACTTATATACAAAATACGGACGGCCATTACCCTCATGACGTACCACTCTAAACACGACTTTCAAGCCGCAGAAAGGAAACATTGAAGCTGCACATGTCAGTCACTCATCAGAGACTCCGGTCACATATACAATGTAATACTCCGATGGATCTGTCTCAGTAATGCCGAATAACCCTAATATTGAGCGTAACATATTTTACTTGAACGTCTTCCAACATCAACTTCAGCCGCCGCTCAAAGCAACAGCGGCCATTACGACTGCCATGTATCCTCTTAATGTTATATTACTATTTATCCACTCGTAAATGTTAGTCTACATCTTTTTGGGCTCCGGCCGCGAACTACTGGCAGGATTTCATTGAAGTGTGGTTTTTATTGATCAGTGCTTCACGACCAAACAGGACGACCTATAATATATCCAAAAAAATAATGAAATGTTTTTTGATAAGTAAACGTTCATTCTAAATTGCTCGGAACCTTGGTTGAACATAATTCTAAATAAACGTGGTTGTTAGTTCACAAGCTCTTTAAAACTGCACGAATAATCATGCTGAATCCAGTTTTTTTTCCGTTTAAAGGTCTACGCCGTTCGTTAAAAATTTTGAATTTGTAATTAAATTTAAAAAAATGTCCAATTGCGGAAATACATACTAAATATAACTTTCAACATTGCCGTTGTGTAGACTGATATACATTACTGTAAATGCCAATTAAGTTTAAACAAATTTGTACTCATAATATACTGCACTACAGCATAGTGTATTTATTAGAGGATTTCTATTTAACTGGACCACTAAGTAATTACGAACGTCGTACCCCTTTAACAATTTCATCTGATTGTGAAATTGATACGAATTCAGTTTATTTCCACATAATCAAAAAGCAGAAGATAATCGCAATTGCCTTACCTTATGACTGCCACTTGCCTTCTGCGTCACTCTCAGTCGCCGTCAGGTGCCTCGAGTGAGAAATAAGACCGCGTCAAGTCAAGTTACATGTAAATATAATATACAATAGGACACTGAAGGCAAGCGGGAGGGGGTTGAACATATCAAGAAAACAAATCTCGCGATAAAACAAACCGAATCTTGTATCAAAGTAATAGCAGGAGGTGCAGAAAGCAACACCCATTATGACAAGTGATCCACCCATCTTTTTTGTGTTCGATGGACAAAGCAGCAATCTGAACCACTGCATGGGTGACTGACATCAGATAGTATTGCGCCTGTTACCTTCAAGGCAAATAAAAATATTTCATGACTGTTTTAAATTGTTCTTATCACCTTACGCGTGTACGATCACCGCCCACACCCCTCTCCATCAGAAACCCCCTAGGCCGTTGATTACATGCTTCTACTACCCGTATGTTCATGGCGTGGTGATTCCGTTCTCTTGCGGACCACCTGAACTGCGTTATTTGCAACATTTATCCGAGACCTCCTGGTTCCTTTGGACTTTTAAACTCAAAATAGTATTTTCAGGAGATTCCTTTGAAATCATTCTCTCAGAATCAAAAATACCCCCAACATAGAAAAATACATATTTTGCGTATTCCTCCGGAACTTAGTTTCGAGTCACCGTCATTTCACAGCCGGAAAGAGCCTCCGACCAGTGGTAAATACATGGTACAGTTACAGTTAATGGTTCGTTTATGACTTCAGGCTTATTTTGGATACATATTAGACGATTACAGCAGACCAAAGGATCAACTGTGATGCCGGAAGACATACTTAACTCGAACTCACGATGCACCCCACCGCTTCTCATGCGATCGAGCGGAGGGGACACGTTCGTATAGAAACCCGCCTATAATCGCAGACGGGCGACATCAGTATCGTACTACGCATTGTACTTAAAACAGCTGCAGAATATGACTGTTACTAAAAAAGAAGCTCGCGAAAACAAAAGATAATTGTTCTCCAATACTGTTATCAAGTTGAACGAAAAGTATCGTCATCGTCATTCAGCGCCTATCAGTGGAACTCTGGAACCCTTTTGTCTAACCGAGGCTATACCCAATTAGATTACTGCAAGTTTATTGCTGTTCTCATTGCAATCAATAGTCCACATGTTGATGTAAAAAAGTAGACTTGCAATTCATGTCGACATATGTTGTCAAATACCCATGCATTATTTTCACAAATTGAACTATTATTATTGTTTATTTCGAATGATTGCTTTATAGGTCACCGTCTAAATCTCACAACCTGGTGTTACCAGTATTTGGCAAGGTATAAGTGTGTCGAGTACTTCATTGGGAATTTCAGCGCCAACCAGTCGCCAAGTAACTTTTTATTCTGACTTGTGATTCCGATAGAGATTGGTTCCAAATTCCAAGGTAAACTGTATTATTCACGAAACTATAATATTGACTCCATTTTGCCGATCTGAGGTACACCGAATCTCATTCAAACACCAAAAGACGGACAAGATATTGGTGGGAGGCGATGCAGACCAAAGTGATCATTTCCTCCGAGTAGCCCAATATTTTTACCATTTTGTGGAATTTGAATGAGTTCTGGTGTTTCTTACAATGTATAGATTTTAGTTTCCCATAGGCATATGGATATCCATAGGATGACGCAATGGACTGCCTCGAGAGTCTACACCCTAGACTATCACGCCATGCAGTCGAATCTAACAATTCACCCCCAATGGGGTCGGGGTACTCTTGATTGCGCCGGCCGCCTCAGCGCCATCACGCGTATGGCTGGCGCGAGTAGACAGAATTCAAAATTATGCCACGGCATAAATCGGAATTGTGGTCCACCATTAATCGACCATTCTAAAAGGCCTTAGTCACAGTATATCATTGTTTCTAATACAAAATACATTACGCCTCGTTTTGATCGGAGCGGTCTTGGTATCGTAACCAATGACCGCCTGGGTGCGTGACGTCATCTTCACAAGCAACAATATGGCGGAGTTCCGGACACCAGGCTGGATCATTCTTTGACGAAAACGGAACATATATACCTTTCAAATCGTATTTAATTTGTTTAATTTTGAAACCTTTTAGAATAGAAATTAATACCTCGCTGTCGGTCATTGGTTGTATAATCAAGACCGCTCGGGTAGACCTCAAATTACGTCCAAAACCCTCGGCGAAGCGCCTCGGGTTTTGGACTGCATTTTCGGTCTACCCGAGCGGTCTTGATTATACAACCAATGACCGCCAGCTCGGTATTAATTCCTTAAATCAAAACCTCGGATCTCATAAATTATGCCGCGGCATAAATAGGAATTGAGGACGGATATGGCTGGCGCGAGTTGACAAAATTCAGAATTATACCACGGCATAAATCGGAATTGTGGTGCACCATTAATCGACCAATCAAAACATCGGATCTCGTGAATTATGCCGCGGCATAAATAGGAATTGTGGACAGAAGTGTAATTTATGGTGGGCGGAAGTAAATCGGAATTGTGCTGCACCATAAATCAACCAATCAAAAGATCGGATCTCGTGAATTTTGCCGCGGCATAAATAGGAGTTGTGGACGTAAGTGCGATTTATGCCGCACCATAAATAAAATGATTGCCACTTTCTGATTGGTCTAATTATGCCACACCACAATTCCTATTTTAGCCGTTGCATAATTCTGAATTCTGCCGCCGCACAATTCACGACATCCGATGTTTTGATTGGTTGATTTATGGCACCACAATTTCTATTTATGCCGTGGCATAATTCTGAATTTTGTCCACTCGTGTCAGCCATATTAGTCCACAATTCCTATTTATGCCGTGACATAATTCTGAATTTTGTCCACTCGCGCCAGCTATACGCGTATATGGCAAGCGGAGTGTCCAGTAATTAAAAAAACCTAGTTTTATTCAAAAAACCTGGTTTTTTACCTAATAAACTAAGTTTATTTGGAAAAAATATAGGTTTTTTTAAAACAACCTTGTTTATTAGCTAATAAACCGAGTTTCTTTAATAAAACCAAGTTTTTTACCTAATAAACCTTGTTTCTATCCATAAATGTCAAGTTTAACAAATAAACTTGGTTTTATTCCCTAAAATATAAGTTTTTCATCCAGTGGTAATAAACTTAGTTTTATAGCAAAGAATCTTGGTTTATTAACAATAACTGGACAAAATGGCTAATAAACCTACCTTTTTACGTAAAAAAATTGGTTTTATACAAAACAACTTAGTTTTTTGCAATAAAACCTGGTTTTATTGTAAAAATGTAGGTTGTTTTGAATAACTGGACAAACGGCGTGCAAAAACCTACTTTCTATCGAGAAACTTGTATTTTCTACCTCGCCCCATGTACTCAAATCCGCGATGTTATCGGGACGAGGATGGGCAACCTCGGCACCACGTGGTACTAATGCTGCACTGCACTGCACTCTGTAAACTAGTTAGTGAGACCCTAACCTCACCCCAGATAACTCAATGTAGGTAGGATCGAGGTTTAAAAATGTAAGTTTTCTATAAACCAGGTTTATTTTAAAAAACTAGGTTTATTAGTAATAAACTTAGTTTTTTTAATAAACTAGGTTGTTTTGGTAATAAACCTTGTTTTATTGAATAAATGGACATTTCTGTACAGAAACTTATATTTTATACGATTATGTGGTAAAAAACCATGTTTTTTAAGGTAATAAACCAGGTTTTTTAGCATAAAATGTTAGTTTCTGTTAAAAAACCTACTTTATTAGGAAAGAAAGTAAAAAAACTTGGTTTTATTAAAGAAACTCGGTTTATAAGCTAATAAACAAGGTTGTTTTTAAAAAAACCTATATTTTTTCCAAATAAACTTAGTTTATTAGGTAAAAAAACAGGTTTTGTTTTAATAAATCTAGGTTTTTTAATTACTGGACACTCCGCTTGCCATATACGCGCGGGGCCAAATGGTATCAGGCTATCCGAATCTTCAATTTTCCCGCTTTCAACGTCACTATGACGTTTCATTATGCATATGATTATCATAATTACTTTCTCGCCTTCTCACGGTCTCTACGCGATAGAACGAACTCTCAGCCACGCCGCAAAAATGAAGCAAATTCTTCTCACTTTAGGCTCCGTTCTGGGATTTGTTTTGATCCTTCATTTGGGTAAGGGAGAGAATGAATACTTCTTCTATTGAAATATGTATAGTTTTGTTAGGTTTTTGTTCCAGCTGAGCGAGATTCCTTCACCAAAGTTTACTTTTGGTTGTCGCGGCCATTTTAGAATGCAACAATGTATTCATGTATTGAACTGTAGTGTATCTGAATGCGTATATTAAATCGCCCTTGAAATTGGGTCGGAAAATTCCCAGGCCCGTTGACTGATTGTGACCCTGTATATATATTCAAGTTATTTCATGTTGAAGCTGACATCTAGATCTATAACCCTTTACATATAGTGCAGTGGAAGGCTTTAATTTCTTACAAACAAGGCTGTACTATATGTTAGGGGTGTAGCTGTGTAGTACATACATTACATGTACTATCATGTACGTATGTTATGTAGGAGGCTCCTCTAATAATCAATGTCATGATGTACATTACTGTACACATGAACTTATATGTATATACACACTGTATGTATGCCTTGCCGAGCATAGAGAGCCCTGTTGTTCTGTGTGATTGGTAATTGGAAATCAATTAATATTCTCGATTTCTTCATCTGACCAGGTTAGGCTGCCTTCCTCGTCTATAGTTTTGATTCAGCCGAACAATGTGTGTCATTTAGAAATTTTGCCAAAAGTATATCATGTGTACCAAAATTATATTTATTTTCTGTTTCCAATTTACAGACATAATTCTGGCACAGACGGTCGACTCGAGTAATCCTACCAATGTGAATGTTGGCGTTCCTAAAACAGTCATTGGCGGCATCAGATGCTTTGACTGCAACTCCTTCTACAGCCCTTCATGCGCTGATTGGTTTAACAACCAAACATGGAATCTTGAACCATGTGGCCAAAATGTAACCATGTGTAGGAAAATGATCCAGGAAGGTGAGCTGATAAAGATTTCTGAAACTCCGAATTGAAATTTTTTCCGTGGAGCGCTCTCCAGGATACGAGTTGTTTAAACCGGTTTCAAAAAAAACGGTCGCGCGACGCGCGCTGGAACAGATGCGCATTGAAATCTGTTTAAAATACAGTAGAACCTCTCTATTAAGGACAACCTCGGGACTGACAAGTGCTGTCCTTAATAGAGAGGTGTCCTGATTAGAGAGGTCAAATTGAATGGAAACAACCAATTTGGGACCAAACCTAGTGTCCTTAATTGAGAGGTTGTCCTTAATAGAGAGGTGTTCGCTAAGGGAGGTTCCACTGTATGCTACACTCAATACGCACTAATGCTGCGCCATCTATAAATGTATCAATTAACTAGTTTCCGCGGTCAAACGTCATATTGCTCGCCTTGTTTTCCAAATTAGATCGATACGAATAATAATGAAATAACGATGAATTTGACAGATATTTTAATGTGACAGTGATTGTAATTGATAAAAATATTACGCATGCGATAAGACGGAAGGGGATGTTATAATACGTATTAAGTGCGCCACACTGAAATTTCAATACGGTTTCGTTGATGTGCCTTAACTGATTCGTATTCAGTTCGGTTTGAGATCCGGGTTTGTTGAAGCGGATTGAAAACGGTACGAACCGAATTGAGTGGGGCACCTCAATACGTATTAAACTGTTAAAACGCCAGTGTCAACACAGCGTTAGTGGAAGAGTTTGTATTAACCTCAATCACAACCAAAACAGCATGTGTAGTTTTAAAAACAGGAAAATTTGGTACATTTTCTTACAGTCCAGTTAAAGCTTTATCAACATTTTTTTCAGCCTACTTTGATGGTGCGTGGAACGTGCGCTACATCCGCCAGTGCGCCGAACATGGTGAGGTTGGAGCTGACGAGGGCCGTCGTTGTATTGAAAGGGCCGGAATGTACCGTGTCAAGATGAGGTATTGCCATTGTGATAACAAAGATGGCTGCAACAGCGCATCATCGGTGAAGATGAGCCTCGCAATGATCCTGCCCCTGTCCCTTGGGTTGTTGATATGTAAATACTTCAGCAGGCTCTTATAGGACAATTCGACATCTGTTGGCTTGCCTTCGGTTCTCCAGGAATCGAATCCACTCTTAGTTCAGCTTGCTACATGTAAGTGTAGTTGTTGCTACTGTCTATACACACGCGCGTACAGAATGTGTCGGCTGATTTTACTACTCTGCGCACATTCATTTGTTCATTCAGTTGATCACTCTGAAGAATCGAAGGCAGGCAGGTTTTTCTTTAACCTTTTGACATGATCACATTCCATGATTACTCGAAGGAATGCATTTTGAAGGACTGGGCTTTTTGTTATGTGGGTACATCTTCAAAGGCGAAGTAGTTTATTCTGGTGCCTTTAAATTCCAAGAAAATGGGGGAGGAACATCGCATATAACCACTGTTAACTCTGAATCCATGAAAAGGACTTCTCAGTTAAATTTGGATATGTCAGCCCTCTTTGAATGGCAGACACACATGTCTTATAAAACCCAGTCCATTTCAAAATGTCTGGGCTGACGTTGGCTTAGAAATGCACTAATTGCTGGATTTCCAGTGTATATTGTTTGTTTGTTTAAAAGTGTATTTTGTGTGTATGGTTAGGAAAAACATCAAATTTTAGGCCGGTTTGTTGCATTATTTATTAATAGCTAGACCATTCAAAAAATGCCATTTCTCGATAAGTGCAACAAGTTGGGCATGTTAAAAAAAGGGCAGAACAAATGCAAAATGCTTGGTTCGAGGAAAAGTATAGATCATGCCATTTCTTTATCTTAGTTTGGTTGGTACTTGAATACATTCGTATCTTAACAAAGCATTAGCCACTACATATTATTTGTAAAATGTCTAATACTAGAATAACTAACACCCCAGCTTAGATTATACATAATTGCAGAATTTTTACACCAACATACAACAATATGTAAATTCGAAGGTTGAGATTTATACGTGTAAGGCAATGTACAAAGCCTACGTTGTGTTATCTGTGTCTGCTTTTTGCCTTTTGTAAAATAGTTAAAAACATTTGTCTTTCAAATGATGCACAATAGAGCAGTTTTCCTTGGTCTAGGCATTAGGATGGGTTGAAATAAATTCACTGGTCTGTTTCGGGTTCTGCCAAATCCTTGGTGTGTTTGAAAGAAGATGCACATTGTCGCGCGGGCGTTCTTATTGTCGACATTCAGACTTCTTGCCAAGAATCGGCTCACATGGCCTACAATCATTGACCTCGATATTTTGCGAGTCCTATTTTATTATCTATTTGGCACAAACATGTCCTGCTCTTGTCTGTTTGACCTAAAAATCACTACACATAGAGCGCCCAGTGAAATTTTATTTTAGTCATGTTGGTGATTCAGTTCACCAAAAGCCTGTGATTTTAGTATACAAGTCGCTGGTCGTGATAGACTCCAGAATCTTTAGTGGCAGGTGAAATCAAGGGGAAACGGAACTGAAAACAGAGCCTTTGACGCCTTTAAAAATCTTGGAATCAATTGTGGCTCATAACCGGTATATTGATTTGAATCGTCACCATGTTCCTGACCAACAGTAAATCTTTACCTTCTCACTGGTAACCCATTTTCTGCCTAGCCTATGCATATATACTATTGTTTGTATAAGTTATTACTGAATAAAGTGTGGAAAAAAGCCCAGGTATGCATGTAAACTAGAACCATTGTCATTGTAGCTGGATTAGTGAACTGCAATGGCTACCAATGTAACTGTATGAATTATTAATTGCTACTACAAATTGTAAATTTTTATGACTGCTTTTTATTGTTCTGCTACTGCTACATACCAATAGTATTCGCAAACAGATCAATTCTGTAAAGAGACTTTTTTGCCGAAAATTAATTGACTGGTTATAATTTGGGAGTAAAAGTTGTCATTGACACCTCGATGCATGAATTTGAAGTTTAATTTCCCGGCCGAACTTCTCCAACATTCCAAGAACAATGCTCAACACAATCATATTAATATACCATGACAAGTCAGTGTTTTTGGCTTAGAGAGATTTATGTATGCCAGCGTCTCAAGATCTCTTTTCCCAAATGTTTTTAAAAGATTTGATATGTTCCTTGGGCAAGCCTAGTCCCTAGATTTGAAATATTTGAGGTAAAATTTCATACGATCACACTTAATAAAATCAACACTTATATTGCTGTGGATTTCCTAGTGTGGGCCGCCTAATGTGTACATTATTGATTGATTGATTGATTGATTGATTGTAATAGTAGCAATTGTATGTAGATAGTACATGTAATTAACCCTTTCATGCTAGACCGGCCCTAATGAGACCACTGACCGTTACCGTGTGTGAAAAAGCAGATTGTGGGTGTAAGTTCTACTTTTGCTCCATTCTAGGTGAAACACAATAGTATAACAGCGTGATGGTGACATGATTTAGAAGTGTGAATTTTGTGCCCTTTGGCGAACACTCGACAGTGTTGGAATGTCAATTTGCCCTCCAGTACTACTGGCACCAGAGCATCATGTTTTTGCAGAAAAACGTTCAATACATGTCAAATTCTCCAATGGCCAAGTACAATTATTGCCAAGTGGCAATTTTTAAAATCAAAGACGGCTAAGTGTAATTTGTCGTTTTCTCATGATTGCTTGAACATGATACATTATTAATAACGTTTCAGTTCTAGTACTATGGTCTCATTACCTGCCTTTCTGGCGTGATTAGGTTCAACCATGGTCAATGCTCTGACCAATTATGGTCAATGCACGGATCATTGTTATATTAAGCCATCCATACGATCACATTCTGTATCTGTATATAGAGATAGAAATAGAGATTGACAACATTTTACATGTAATCACCGTTCCAAATGTATGTGTGTGAACTGTATGTATATAAACTCATATTGACACATCTTAAGGGTCCCCTTGTTCTCTCTCAAGCTTCTTCATCTTTTGAATATGGTCCTATTCCTGCCTGTGAAATTTCATTTGAACTTTTTTATGTTGTCAGTCCAGTGCTTTATGCACATGCATGTTTCGGTGGTAGAATATTCTTTATTATCACAATTCTCACAGAGCTACTGCTTTGCCACCAGAAACATGATATTCTGTAAACTGGAACTTTCACTGGCTGATCATAAAGTTCGCTGAGTTGGCCATATCCTCTGTCCATCACAAAAAGTCTGAAAATATTTGCCTCAATGGAATTACTCACATTGAAATGCGCCAACATAAAAAAATAGTCTGGTTTACACTACTCATTTACGATCCAAGAACAACAACCTGGGCACAGATGTTTTTTAAAGTCTGACCAAATGACAAGATCAATTGATGAAAATAACTACGACCTTAACAGTTTTTAAAACATGCAGCATCAAAGGACCACAACGATGGTCTTTTTTCTGCTACATGCACGATCATTAGTACTTAAAGGAACTTTTTTTAAATGGTGAATGAAATTTTTGAACAAAAATGTAAACATGTTACATGAACTGCATTCCACATCATTTGAATTGCTCATTCCTGCTTAATACGCCTACATGTATTTTAAAATCCATTGTAATTCAGTACTATTCGAAACACAAGAAACTATGCAGAAATTGACCAATTTTCGGTTTTTCTCATCAAATGCATAATGTCCAATTATCATATGCCTACGTCAGGAATATTTCAATAACAATGTGGACCATAATGATTCTATAACTCAAACATTCCGATGTTTTTTCTCTTCTTGAACTTTAAATCAAAGTGTTGCGAAATTTACCTCTCATTAATCATTGATACTAACAAATCCTTCAGAATTATTGGCTGTAGTGTTAATTCCACCGAAGAAATCTCTCGCTGTTTGATTATTACTGTCACATCTGTTCATTAGACTTGAATGATGAGAATTCTCAGTGATTGTACATGTCCTGTGTTTTATAGGAAATAAATAACCATGTGTAGAGATTATTTTTGTGTTTCAAATGTTTGTGACAAACGTTGGTCATCCTTGAAAGCTGGTACCGGTGTTTCGTGACAAACTTCGGTCATCCTTGGAAGCTGGTGTCGGTACTTCAGGTATTCCAATTGGACTGATGGGTTCCTTGTAATTGTATAGGTGTGCTGCTGGTGTTTTCGCAGCCACGTGTGACCTCCACCATACTGTCAAACCAGTCAAGAGCTGTTGGGATTGTTTGGGTTGGATGTGATCTTCTACAAAGGAGGTGCTGCCCCCTCGAAAGTTGAGCGTCTCCTTGCTCCTCGGGTGATGTGGTGCCGGTTATCTGGAGGCCTAACCTTTTTGTAATTGGGAGTTTTCACATTTCCGTCTTGATGAACAAACTTGCAGACTAAGACATCAGAGACGAAGTTTTGGTTGGGACATGATAAAACATAGTTACAAAACGCTTTCGGTACCACCTCAGTCTGGATTGAAACAGGATGAACCATACAAAACAAATGTCCCCTGGCGTCTCGGTCTGCTCCAGGTACATGTAAGATAGACCACATCGCACAATGTATTTCCCCAATATGTTTTAATAATAATAACAATAATAATTGTCTCAATATAGTTTGACAAGGTTATTTAATGCCTTGCCGTCTGAAATCTGGTTAGGAGAATATTGGAACATACTAAAGGTATGTCCATGTTGTCTCACTCTGATCGAGACCATGCCTCTTGCAAACAGGGCCTACAACACGACTTCTCCTTACGCATGTATCGAGTGAAATGGCCTGATATTGTCAGGATGGGTCGAGCCGATATAAAACATACTTGACCTATGTCCCAGTCGTATCTGGTTGTGACAAGAATACGATACGAACATATGTCCCTGACGTGACAAGCGGGTCGAGACGAGAAAAAATATTGTCGTCTCAGATGGGGCTGTAGAGCAAACTGGGACGTCTTGATAGCGTCATATCTTTGTATTATCCGCATTATAGGCATGCCGATTTACCGGCAGTGAATGTCAATCCTAAAGTCACCTCCTTTGTGAAGGATGGATATACGCACTAACACGGTAGATCGGCATGCATTATAGGGTAAGATGGTTGGCTCACAAACTAAAGTAATAGGAACAAAACATTCAAATTGTGAACAGGACTCGATTTTTATTTCATTTCAAGTGAAGTGAATCTTGATCTGTGGACATCTCATTGGTGTTGAACACCTCCCAGGCTCTATCAAGATACAAGAATAACAAAATAATTCGACAGTGTATGTGCGATTCTCAAATATTTCCCATTCATTCGATAAAATATGCTATGTTTTACATTATATTCCACACATTAAAATATCAGTCTTTATTGCACTGGTGTACTGTCGGGAGGTGCAGCAATCTGAGGTGCCGGGCTGACCTGTGGTGATGAAAATATCGACTTGTACTTCCAGAACATGAGTCCGACAGTGACTGCCGTCCCAGCCGTCATTAGAGTGGCGGTAGCAGCATACACACCCGTTTTTATCCCCGATGGTGGCACCTCTGGCTCGACAGACGGCCCAGGACCTAGAAAAAGGAGAAATTGGTTTAACTATTTGTTACATCGTGGGATGTTTCCGTAGTAAACACCAAATAGAAGTCCTCCCACATGTTCTTGCGCCACCACTAGGCTGACGTCCCGAAAATGGGTGCTATATGCAGACATCAAAGGATGGCGTCTTCTTCTTCGTCTTCTCTTTAGACGTTGATTTGGAAGTTCGTTCGCAAAACTTTATATGCTTAGCTTATGCCAGTGTACTAGAGAGGCCACAGGAGTGCTGAATGACAAATGGGACAATCTTACTAAAAACGTAATAATGGAATGAGCTTTCTCAGAACAATGCGTAATTTTAAGGATGTCTTTGATAAACTACAGAGGCATAGGAAACTGAGTTTCTGCAAAAAGTCAGCATTGTTGTGGCATACCTTGTCCTTGTGTTGTCGCCTTTATGGTCGTGGTCGTCCAACTGCCACCTGTCACACCTCCAGTTACGCCGCCTCCGGCCGTGGTCCTACCAGTACCAGGATGCATAGTGGTCGTCAATCCTGATGTCGAGTTACCTGACTCGGCAAACACCTCAACCTCGCAAAGGGTCAAACCTAGACAAAGACAGATAAAGGAGATGCTCAATACTGCTGATTTTAGTTACCGTTAAGTTTAGAAAACGTTAGTTAGTGACGGTTTATCCAAGATGTGATGTTCTGTGTCTTCTGGCAGTTCGTGAATCTACCATCTCAAATGGAGCTGTTCGATTAGGAATGAAGACGTTTACGAGTCAAGTGCCTTTTCAAAATATATTCAATGTACCGGATTCAAATCAGAACATTTCCCAAACAGTCACTATCATTTCTAATGACTGGTGTCAGAGAAATTAGCATCACCATAGAATTGCTTGGTTCTTCTTATGTCAGTTCCGTGGGCACATCAAGGTTGATGGCTATATAAGCCAATGACTCAAGTCGTTCTCGGCATTACTCGGACTGGTCTTCCTCGGCAGATTATCTTTTAGTTTACGACATGTCAATTATACGCACGCATGCTATCTGGTGTCGAACTGACGACTTTCGTTTTGACGATCGTCACATGCCTTGCTCTTGCAGTACAGTTGATATCAAGTTTCTGCCCCGCTGCTGGAGAACCAACATAGTTGCTGCAAATAGTAAACTTTATAGGAGCAATGGTGGTTGTCGTCAATGGTGTGGTCGTCGGGCCGGCAGTGGTCGTTGCGCCTGCCGCTGTGGTGGTGGTGGTGGCGGCGGTTGTCGTCGTAGTGGTAGTCGAATCTAGACATAATAAAAGATATAGTTTTCATATTTTTAAAATATTGAAAGAAGCTGTTGCTTTGGATGGCATCTGAATGATGTTTTACGACCTTCGTACTTGAACCTTTTTACGGTTTTCGAAAGCTGCCAATTGTGACAAAGAGGGCAGTACGCAGTACGAGATGAAAGCGTCATTTCGTACCTCCAATTCTGTGCAATTGAATTCTTAACATACCTGTTGTTGTTGTGGTAATGAAGGCTCCAGGGAAAACACGATTGAGGTCATTCGCACTGAAGTTGCTGGACACCACAAATGTCAGGTTGACGGCTTTGCCCCCTGTCAAATGAAATCGCCATATATGTCAAGTAGTAAAACGTGCAAAACTCTGTTTCTGAGTGACTATGGCAGGGCAGTCTAAAGATGTCAAACAGGAGGAACGTGTATGTGTAACCTGATGTGGACTGACTCTTCTAAAATACGTCAATGATCCAATGGTCTGTGCATGAAGCAGTAAATGATAGGGGCCGAACGTATCTTCATGTAGCAGCGACCGCAGTAGACATATATGTAATCCCTTGTGGCCCCAGGCCTTTAAATCAAATGGCCATGGCCCGTGATATTGATGTGTTTCTTACCAACTGAATCAGCCCTGGTACTTATTGTCAGCTGCTTGATGTCAAAATCATCTTCGAGGTCAACTGTCCACCACTCGGCTTCCTGGAGCCCGGAGGTTTCCGAACAAGATCCATCGGACATCTTTGCATTTTTGTTTCCGTCGTTGGCTCGTTCTGATGTTCGGGAATATTTGGTATCTTCTGAGCACTGGCCAGTCGGCTTCTTTAAGGCAACATTAGCTGCAGATAAAGACGGCTACGATGCTGATAGGCATTTCGGAAAGCACCAATTTATTCATAGATGTTCAGTTCATCGAACTTTCCATTGATCCAAAGTTACCTCTTCGGCAAGTTTTGTCTAATAACGACCAGCTAAGACAATTTGTAAGGATTTGAAATTCATGGAAGGCGCAAGATGTGAAATTTGGCAGGCTTTGGGGAAATTACTGAAGAGCCATTTCTTACCTAAACTGTCCGGCATCATTCCAAAGACCTCAACTTCACACAGCTGCAGTTGCTCGAACTTGGACCCGTCTTTCTTGATGGTGACATGACGCCCAACGACCGGCATCAAGCAACGGACTTCAACAATGTCCTGGAGAAGTTCCTTGGCACTGTGCATATCACGGCAGAAGTGGTAGGCAAGTTCGTCAAACTCTTTTCCGTGGAATTCGGTCGAAACTTGAACCGCGTACGACCTTAGGTAATGCTCTTTAGAGATTGACATAATGATTACAAGTCGAGTGTACACGAGACGCAGAAATAATACGAACAATCTAAAGACTTCTACTGTACCAAGTAAGATATTTGGTGATATGAATAAAGGCTAGCAAATGCTTTTATCTAAAACTCCATGTACATTTACACTAGACCTTTCTGTACAAAATTGAAGTAAAAGCATTTGCTAGACTTTATTCATATCAGCCATTGTCTCTTCGATGCTTTGCAGAAACCTACACAATGTCTCTACCTCCACATTGATTTTTCATTCTTCGGAGAGAAGGAACAGCCCTAAGCAAAAGCTAAAAATTGTTGATGAAACTGTTTGATGACGACATCCGAGGAGTGATATTTTACATAAACATTAGACGAATCGAAAAGATTATCTGGTCAACATACATCACAGAGTCCGCTGTCCCTTGTACTATCTTATACCTCGTCTCTTGCAAAACGTGCAGGACATATAGGAAAAGGGCGAGGAAGCAGCCAGCCCTGATCCTCAAAAGGTCAATACAATCTACTTACGATTTGCGTCCACTCTATTTGTAATGATGACCAAGTCAATCTTGTATGATTTTCGGAGGTCGACCGACCACCAAGACTTGGAGTTCTCCACCACGGTCTGGGTGCACGAGTGGTCGCTGAACATCGGTGACGCGTTACCATCAGTTGCTCTCCCGGCCGCGTCTATTCCATAACGGTCAAGTAGCCCTTTATTTTGAGTTGCCGGCTTCTTCAAGGCAAGATTTTCTGTCGCAAATAAAGCTGATAGGTAAAATCTTAGCATGCTCACTGACATGGTTTTGTAGGATAAGGTTTTAACTACGTACGCAACTTTTTCAAATTGGGATGTTCTAAAGCCATTTCGCCTTGAACATTTTTCTGGCTGACACACTTCGTTGTTTCTTTGCAATAATATATATCTGACCATCTTTTGGAATAAGTGCGAAGGATTCGCCTTTATCTTACCTCTTACATCATTCCCATAAACTTCCACTTCGCATATGCTTAAAGCAAGGTCAATCGACTTGTCCTTCTGGATGGTAACGTGGCGACCATTGGTACGCTTGGTGCAATAAACAGTCTTCACCTCGGCGTTAGTAAGCGCCTTAGTCTGGTAGTGGCAGAGCACATGATGGACTGCGTCCATTTGATTCGGCACGAATGCGTTGCTCACCATCACACTGAAGTAGCGGAAGTTAGTACCTAAGGTAATTTTGGAAAAGAAAAAGCATCGATCGAAATTTATATAACATTTGAATCATATAGAGTAAAAAATAAGCGATTGGCGATTGGCTGTTGTGATGTCAAGGAAGTCTTGCAAGCGCAAAGCAAGATGAGAGGTAAGACCCTGATGGCCACACACTCACTTTCGCATTCCTGAGGCAAAAATCGGCTGGAAAATTACTTTTTCAGTGAAACTTGGATAGGGTGTCTGTGCCCTGCAGCCTCCTTTAGCTACGGCCATTCCTCTACACTCAACCTACCACAACAATCCCCTCTGTTAAAGATCATGATCTTCCTCACTTGGTAGATTTTCTCCAGGTCCACAGTCCACCAGGTCCTAGCGAGGCTGGAGCAAGTCAAGGAACATGAACCCTTCGAAAAGTCCGCAGTGCGATCGCCGTCCACTGCTGCCTTGGCCAGGCCCGTGGTGGTGGAGTTGTCACTGCTCTGTCGGGCCAATTTGCCAAGTGCGAGGTTTATACCTGTGGAGTAATTAAGTAATGTGGTCATAGACGATACGGCAGTATGTAAACAAATTCAAAATCTTAAGTTTGAAGTCAAACGGAGGTAAACTGACAGCCGGCTGCAATAATTCCTGCCTCTTGTGGAAGCAAGAGGAGGAGATACATGTATAGGCGACATTCATAACCTGACGCTTATTACCAATATTTAGCATATGCGTGTACGTAGGTCTACTTCTTTTAAAAACATGCCTGCAAAATAATCGCACCTGTTTCGAGCCTTGGATAGATCTTGACCTCACATAACGTTAGCGGATATATCCCTGGTGCTTTGATGACAACGAAACGTCCCCGAAGGCCAACTGGACAGTGGAAGATTTTGACCTCAGCACTCTTGAAAGGAATGCTATTTTTGTGGCAAACTTTGAACTTATTTTTGCTCCAGCCTGAGTTTGTCCTGTCGAAATTGTCGGTTACTAAGATGTCGAAAGTGTTTAGGCATTTATCTGAAAAAGAACCAAAAATTACTATTGCATCTTTTGAAATTTGAAATCAACTCAGGATAACACAGCGGATAAAAGTGCTGTTGTTGAACATAGAATTAACGATCTTTCGAACTTAGTCTTCATCGTATTTAATGCCATTCTGATGGTTGACGTACATGTAGTTTTCGACCAGTTGATAATTGTAGCTTCCATGTGACGGCAACATTTTTGTATTTAACAGTTATTACGTAATAGTTCTTCTTCTTCTTCTTCTTCTGCCTCTGCTCCTTTGAGGAATCTGGCTCATAGAGCGTCCAATTCATTAATTCCGATCGAGGTAAAAAGCAAGCGATGTCGAGCCGTTTTCGGATATATTTGGATGATGAATACGACTTACAGTCCATGATTCCATCCTACTGGGTTGCCAAACCTCTGCGAAACATATACTCACCACAGCAATTCTCTTCCCCATGTATGAGCACTCGTCCAATATCTTCACTCTTACCCAGATCTACACCCCACCAAAGTATATCATACGCAGCAGGCATCGTTTGTGAGCACTTCTTACTCAAGGGCCGAGGGTTTGTCTTCCCGTCGACGGCGAGTTCCGCGGTCATGTCCCAGTATGTCGACTTCTGCCAGGCTGGCTGGTGGTATGCAAGGTTACCTTTCAAAATGCAATGAAACGGCGTTAACTTAAAGTTCGGTCCATCGGCAGATTAAGGAAAAAAAGGCTTTTTAAAGAATATGTGGCTAAAAAATATCTGATAAAGCAATGATTACAAACTCCTTGTTTGGAGTAGTCTGTAGTGAACACATTACCTGAATGTTCTGCCAACATTGTGACCAGTTCACATTACCTCCTTTGCCTATCCTTAAGTAATTAAATTTAGCTCAGTGGATGTCAATCCAGTATTACGTCCATGGTCTATGGGCGGTTATTTCCGCATAAATAGAGGTTGTCTCAAATAGACATTTTATGTTGTGTTATGACTCGAATAGACGTTTGGTGGCGCTTTTCAAATAGACATACACTCAAATAGACGTTTGGTGGCGCTCGTATCTCAAATAAACATATATTGTCGTGTTTTCTGATTTTTGTATATAACTCAAATATACGTTTGGTGGCGCTTTTCAAATAGACATACACTCAAATTCACGTTTGGTGGCGCTCGTATCTCAAATAAACATATATTGTCGTGTTTTCTGATTTTTGTGTATAACTCAAATAGACGTTTGGTGGCGCTTTTCCGCAAAAATGGAAATTCCCCAAATAGACGTTGTGTGGCGCTGGAATAAATTTTAATGACGGCGACAGCGATATTACATTATCATTGCGGTAAGCGGCGGGGCTATTGCATGTATTGCATGTACACTTGATGTACTTGTTTCTCTCTTCTTCTGCCATAGCTAAATACACTGACAATCCAATTACAATTAAAATGAAATGGTATTAAGTCTCGATTTTCCTTAGATACGCGCGCAAATAGCCATGTGCACTGCTTAGAGCAATAACAATAATATCGTCGTGGCAGATAAACCAATTCCAAACTTGCTCCAGAATTGCCGCACGCCAGCGCCAAACAACGTCTATTTGGGGAACTTCCATTTTGCGGAAAAGCGACACCAAACGTCTATTTGAGTTATTAACAAAAAGCTGAAAACACGACAATATATGTTTATTTGATATACGAGCGCCACCAAACGTCTATTTGAGTGTATGTCTATTTGAAAAGCGACACCAAACGTCTACTTGAGTTATACACAAAAATCTGAAAACACGACAATATATGTTTATTTGAGATACGAGCGCCACCAAACGTCTATTTGAGTGTATGTCTATTTGAGATACGACACAATATGTTTATTTCAGGTACGTCTCCGTTAAAACGAGCGCCACCAAACGTCTATTCGAGTCATGACACGACATAAAATGTCTATTTGATACAACCTCTATTTATGCGGAAATAACCGCCCATAATGGTCTATCGAAAAGTCTGAATCGACAACAAATATCCTTGTAGTAATGGATACATATTACCACCATATACGTCATCATAAAGATGGAATGGACCTACCGTCATCAGGCGTCCCATATACCTCCAGTTCGCAAAATGACAGCTTGCCCGCTTT